>NW_028245919.1:0-62269 GCF_964263255.1 Lissotriton vulgaris | reverse complement strand
CTTTAAGCATGGGCAGAATTTGCAAATTTGCGATACGCGAATTCGCACAAATTCATAATCGCAATTCGCAAAAATCCACCAAATTCCGCACACTTGCGAATTTCTTTTGGCGAGTTCGCAAGATTTTTTCACCAGTTCGGGAACGAGAACTTGCGCATGCTCTAACAACGGTCGCGAACATGTTGTTTCCACTTAACCAGCCTGCTCGTTATGCCTTTTTCCTGTTTCGGGTTGCAATAACGTGTTCGTGTTCGCAATTTCCTGTTTCGTTTCACAATGACGTGTTCGCAATTGCGGCGTCGCTCGGCCAGCTACCAAAATCTCGCAACGCACGCGAACAGGGAGGAAAACTCATCAGCGAACGCAGAATCATGGTAAGTCAATGCCGTGTGCGCAAGATTGTATTTTTGAAGCGCGAACAAGAAAAAAAAATCCGCCAACTCGCGAACTGTGGATTTTTGGGCAATTTTGCACGATTCGCGGATCGCGAAATTGTCAAAAATTCGCAAACTCCGCGAGCGGAACAAATTTTCCGCCCTTACTTACTTTCCTTCAACCTGTCTTTTGTGAAATTCTATTTTTGTTAAGTACCCAATTATTCTCCCCTTGATAGCCACCAGGGTTAAAATCCTTTGGCAACAGACATACCCATGGAAATTCTCACAAAAACCTCTCCCTAGGTACAATTGAGTAAAGGGAACCTGAATCCCCCATCGACTGAATATTTCTCCCTTACACTATGAAATTATTAGTTGGCCTAGGTATGCTATTACTTTGTCTAACACTATTATCAATACATAAAACTCTGTCCACTCTTTCATCACCTCTTAAGGTTTTCATGTACAATCCCTCCTCTAGACTTGGAATTAACTGCACCTGAGTGTGAAATGTCCTCTCCTTTCACATTTCATATACTCTTTTCCAAGAGCATAACAGGATTAAGATTCTACATTATGGAAAGTATTCCCACATCTGGTGAACTTTCTATTTAAAGCTTTTTTAGTAAATGTACTTTCTGTTCAATCTGTAAACCCCATTGGCTCGCACCAATACTTCGGCACCATCTTTATCAACACCACCAACTTCATTCTAACTTCCTTTATCTCTTCTCTCCATCTCCTTCATGCATTAGTTTCACTGTTCTATGACTTTCGCAATCTCAATGGCATCCTTTAATGACATTGGTATTGAACAATCAGCTGGTCACATAATAACTCATCTGTAATGGTTCTAAACTGGCAAAGTGGCACCTCTTTGTAAACATCCTCAAACTGATGACCATCTTGTTCAAACACAACTGATAAAACACTGCTTGTTCTTTGTACAGAGTGGTGGGACTGAGGTATTCCTGACCTGCATTGACTCTCTCTGCATTTCCGCCTCTCGCTACCTCCTGTCACTGTTCGCCCGACCCGCTCCGCTGGTCCCGCTTCACGAGGAAAGAGAGCGTGGGCTGTGCTGGCTCAACGGGGCTGCGAGCATGAAGGGCAGGGACTCCATTGACCAGGAGTCCCTGCGAGGCCATTTGGAAACACGTGGCCCGCTCTCCCTGGTAGCCACGCCCCCAGCAAACCGGACCTGTGATTACCAGCGCTCCCTTGCTCAACTGGTGGGACCTGCTTTTTCTTTGTACAGAGTGGTGGGACTGAGGTATTCCTGACCTGCATTGACTCTCTTTGCCTTTCCGCCTCTTGCTACCTCCTGTCACTGTTCGCCAGACCCGCTCCGAGGGTCCCGCTTCACGAGGAAAGCGGGCGTGGGCTGTGCTGGCTCAACGGGGCTGCGAGCGTGAAGGGCAGGGACTCCATTGACCAGGAGTCCCTGCGAGGCCAATTGGAGACACCTGGCCCACTCTCCCCGGTAGCCACGCCCCCAGCGAACCGGACCTGTGATTACCAGCGCTCCCTTGCTCAACTGGTGGGACCTGCTTGTACTTTGTACAGTGGTGGGACTGAGGTATTCCTGACCTGCATTGACTCTCTCTGCCTTTCCGCCTCTCGCTACCTCCTGTCACTGTTTGCCGGATCCGCTCCGCGGGTCCCGCTTCACGAGGAAAGCGAGCGTGGGCTGTGCTGGCTCAATGGGGCTGTGAGCGTGAAGGGCAGGGACTCCATTGACCAGGAGTCTCTGCGAGGCCAATTGGAGACACCTGGCCCGCTCTCCCCGGTAGCCACGCCCCCAGCGAACCGGACCTGTGATTACCAGCGCTCTCTTGCTCAACTGGTGGGACCTGCTTGTTCTTTGTACAGAGTGGTGGGACTGAGGTATTCCTGACCTGCATTGACTCTCTCTGCCTTTCCGCCTCTCGCTACCTCCTGTCACTGTTCGCCGGACCCGCTCAGCGGGTCCCGCTTCACGAGGAAAGCGAGCGTGGGCTGTGCTGGCTCAATGGGGCTGCGAGCGTGAAGGGCAGGGACTCCATTGACCAGGAGACCCTGCGAGGCCAATTGGAGACACCTGGCCCGCTCTCCCCGGTAGCCACGCCCCCAGCGAACCAGACCTGTGATTACCAGCGCTCCCTTGCTCAACTGGTGGGACCTGCTTGTTCTTTGTACAGAGTGGTGGGACTGAGGTATTCCTGACCTGCATTGACTCTCTCTGCCATTCCGCCTCTCGCTACCTCCTGTCACTGTTCGCCAGACCTGCTCCGCGGTTCCCGCTTCACGAGGAAAGTGAGCGTGGGCTGTGCTGGATCAACGGGGCTGCCAGCGTGAAGGGCAGGGATTCCATTGACCAGGAGTCCCTGCGAGGCCAATTGGAGACACCTGGCCTGCTCTCCCCGGTAGCCACGCCCCCAGCGAACCGGACCTGTGATTACCAGCGCTCCCTTGCTCAAGTGGTGGGACCTGCTTGTTCCTTGTACAGAGTGGTGGGACTGAGGTATTCCTGACCTGCATTGACTCTCTCTGCCTTTCCGCCTCTCGCTACCTCCTGTTACTGTTTGCCGGACCCGCTCCGCGGGTCCCGCTTCACGAGGAAAGCGAGCGTGGGCTGTGCTGGCTCAACGGGGTTGCGAGCGTGAAGGGCAGGGACTCCATTGACCAGGAGTCCCTGTGAGGCCAATTGGAGACACCTGGCCCGCTCTCCCCGGTAGCCACGCCCCCAGCATACACGTTCATAAACTGACTCAGACCCGCGCACGAGGGACGCACGCGGTACGAAGCACGGAGCGAAGCCCGGGCAAAGGGCGGGCCGTTTGAGGCCGTTCGAGGACCGGAGAGACTGGGATCGGGCCACTCCTCCTGGTCGGCTAATCTACATATTGAACGGATTACCCAGATATTGAAATGCGCACTAGAGAAACTAGGAGTAAATCTACCATGGCTGCGGCAGGAGCCATCAAAGGTACCATTGACAATTATTTTGTTAAAGAAGGATCACTTCTGATAGAGGACATTGAAGTACTCGAGAGACGAATTTCGCAGGAAATAGACTGGGTAAGGAGATCATCGATGGGCCCAATGGCCCTAGCCAAAACTCCTGATGGAAGGCTAGAAGCCACCAACTGTGAACAGGGGGTTTTGAGGGCTAACCAATCACCTAACCAATTACCCACTAACCCAGACTTTACAATCGAGGCCTCAAGCGATCTTGAGGACATGAGCCTAATGACTTTACCTACAGGCCAAATACCCCAAACACCACTTGAAACCCCGCTTCCAATTCCTGAACTCAACACAGTTGTAGTCACTATTAGTGAGAATGATTATGACCTAACAAGGGGTGCTAGGGAAGGAGCTATTCAAAAAAGGAAGAAAGGGGGTCATAACAAGGGAGGGAGAAAGCCAAAAACCGCTAAATCCAATCCTGCTAGGGAAGATGTCAGTGTTGGCGATACCAACTATGCCAATCGGGACAAGGATAGTGTAATGGTTTCACCATTAGTCACTATTCCTACGGTCATACCATCTCGTTTTAATAATATTTCCACGGAATATTCAAGTGACGATATCACACTGGCAGATATAGACACACTCTTTAGGTCTCTCTTAAGTCCTCTTGAGGCCCGTCTGATAAAGATCGAAGCTAGGCTGGTTAACATTGAAAAATCTACAGTCCAGCTAGCAGACTCCCTGAAACTAGAAATTAAAGGAGCTAAAGGGGACACGGACGCAAAGTCTAAAAGGGGAACTGAGTCTACAACAATAATGAAGAAAAAGGGCCCAGCCACTACCCAAGAAACACAACCTAAATCAAATCAACATAAGATCCTTCAACCCCCGGCCAATTCTAACACAAACATCCCTCCCACAAAAACTCAGGCCATATTGATTCCACCCCCAAATACAACTATACTTCCTAAAGATATTGCTACATTCCCGAACAAACCACAGAGTGAACTAAAACCTCCAGATAATATACAAAATACTGCCCGGAAAACTAAACCTGTGAATCTACCACCAGAGGCGTCCCCCTACAAGGTCATCTTAGCAGGGGTGCCCGAGCTAAAACCCACGGCCATAGAATCGACCGCTTCTCTTAAAAATAAAGTCATCAGTTGGCTGTCCATATACAGACCTCTCCCACAAGGTATAACTAGTGATGTTCTCATGGTCAGACGGGTTACCTGGGTGGGATACATGAGAAAAACAATCAGAGGAGACTGTGTCCTGGTTACTTTTAGAGAACCGAGTACAGCCTCCTACATCTGCACTTGGGCCCCCGACGATCAAGGAAGTAACATCCAATCCCTCCCTCTCTCATTCTTTTACCCCTCAAATGTATACACATCAGAAGACCAGAGATGGGGGTACTACCAGGAAACGCTGGGAGAATGGGAGAGCAACCGTAGGGAGAGGAGGGAACCACATCATTACAGGAGCAGAGTCCCTGAATATTTCCCATCATATGGTGATGAGGAAGGATGGGAGACTAGCACCAGAAGGAGGGGCGGAGGGGGGGTGGCATGAGAGGAGTCCCTGGGCCCCACAGAATTAATTACCCAGCCTACCTCCCTATCCATAATAGATATAGCAGCCTCGAAATGGTTGACTGACAGTTTGAGTTTCAAGGGGGGGACCACCTCCAATCTCATTGGATAGATGATAGCGATGAAAGATCTACTCCCCTTGAACAAGTCCCGGTGTCATGGGAACAGACAGAACCTGTACACCACCAAGATCCCGGGCATTCCACAGTGGATATATCCGATATTGATAGCAACATACGGTCGGGTCAGGGGGAATTGTCACCTTATCCCATGGTCAACTGTGGTACA
This sequence comes from Lissotriton vulgaris, assembly GCF_964263255.1. NCBI lineage: Eukaryota > Metazoa > Chordata > Amphibia > Caudata > Salamandridae > Lissotriton > Lissotriton vulgaris. The sequence continues at coordinate 57,051 of NW_028245919.1, read as the reverse complement.
AACGAGTACAACCATTTTGATATAGGGTCACCTCCTACCAGACCCCAATCTTTGATTCTGACCTCATGGAACGTGGCTGGGTTGGGCAACAAACTAGACTGTCAGGAATGGGTTTCCTTTATTAACTCAAAAAGCGTCTGCCTCTTCCAAGAAACCTGGGCGCGAGAGGAGCTCACATTTCAGGGGTTCGCAGTATTCTCTAAACCAGCCAAATGGGGGGGCTGGGGAAGACCAGCTGGCGGACTGGCAATTTGGGTAGCATCCCATCTGGGCTGCCAGGCCAGCTGTCTAACTGTAGACTCAGACGATATACTAGCTGTTCTCCTAGAATGGCCAAACTCCTCCAAACTGGCGGTAATAAACGTGTATTCAAGACCCGTAGCCATGTCACGTGAATCAAATACCATCGAGGAACTTTCCGCTTTCTTAAGTGACATTCCAGGGGAACTCCATTATGTGGTTGGAGGGGATCTAAACTCGCACTATGAGCCATTATCAGGCCTTCGTGATGGACCCTCCCTTGAGGAGGATTCACAGTGGTTGATACCTGCCACGGTGGCACCTCCACCAAGAGCTTGGACTCCCCTAGCTCTCCAGATAACCGCCCTTACACTAAATCAAGGCCTAAGGGCCTGTAATGGGCGCATTAAATCAGATATGCCAAGCAAATACACTTTTAACAAAGCTGGAAGCGAATCAAGATTAGACTATATCCTCGTTCAATTGTCATCGTGGTCACAAATCATCGACTTCAAGGTTATTGATAGACGGGATAGTGACCACAATGCGCTGGAGCTCGAATATGCCCTACCAGGCATCGAGGATACGGGTCGGGGTAAACAAAGTTCTAAGCCAGGCCTACTCCTGGAAAACAATCGAAGGAGAGTAAGGTGGGCGAAACTGACCACTAGTGGCGACAAGTTAGCTAAACTTTATGCCAGAATTACCCCGCTGCTGGAGAGGGCTTTTGTTATGGGTGAGGAACTGGGTGATGGGAAAAATAGAGACCTGTTAGGGAGGACCCATGTAGATTTAATAAACACCATGGAGTTAGATCTCTTCGTAAAGGGGGTGGAGGGGGGGAGGGGGGGTAAAAGTAGCGGCACAACCAAGAGGACCTGGTATAATGCCACATGCAGGGACTCCAAACGCGAACTGCTATTTGCAATAAAGGCATGCAGAAGCAGGGAAGAGATCCAATCTAGGAGAAGGGCACACAAGAAACTGTTGGCAAATGCCAAGGCTGAATGGGACCAACAATACTGGGAGGACCTTTCCAGTGCACTTGTTACCAGAGATTCTAGTAAATTCTGGCGGATAGTCACTAACGGAACGGAGGATCTCTCCTCGGCAATTGAGCCCAACATTGCCCCAAACACATGGCAAAATCACTTCCAGTCATTGTACGCAACAGAGGACGAGGTTCCGAGTGGATCCCAAAACACGATAGTGATTGACCCTGAAGGTGAACTCTTTACGGAAAAAGAGGTTTGGGCTGCCATAGCGGGGTAGTCAACAGGGAAAGCTCCGGGGCTCGATGGGGTACCGGGTGACCTATTCAAGCAGGAACCAGGGGTATGGGCCCCCTATCTCCTGCTGATATTCAACGCGGTCCTCAAGGGGATGGAGATCCCGGATACTTGGCTGGGCGCAGAGGTGGTTCCTATATTTAAAAAGGGATCGCCTTTGCTCCCAGCCAACTATCGACCCATTAGCCTTATCGACGTATCCCAAAAGCTCTTCGGTAGGCTGATCCTGGACCGGTTGCAGAACTGGCTGGAGGAGACAGATACCCTGACCCCTACCAAGCAGGATTCAGGCGGGGGTGTCCACAATTGACCACGTTTTTAGGCTGAACCTCATATATTGGAGGACAGCATTAATCGAGGGCGGCACTCTGTACACGGTTTTCGTGGACTTACGTGCCACCTTCGATTTGGTGCCAAGAGCTAAATTGTGGCAGGTCATGAAGGAGATGAGCGTCCCGAAAGACATCTTGGCAATCCTGATGAGATTACATCACAACAACTTCGCACGTGTCAGGTGCGGGAGAAGTGGCAACCTAACCGAAAGGTTCCCCGTTCGCAGAGGGGTGAGACAGGGTTGTGTGCTTGCACAGACCCTGTTCTGCCTCTTTGTGAATGGGGTTATTGCGCACCTGACTAGAATTGCCAACACTGATGCCCCAAAACTGACTGGCAGCAGGGTGCCCGCAATTATGATTGCGGACGACACCCTGCTGCTGTCCAAATCCCCGATGGGCATACAGCGGGTGTTGGACGGTTTTCTGGAGTTCTGTACAGAAAGGGGACTTGAAATCAATCCCCAGAAAACCAAATTTATGATTCTTAACCCCATGCCCCTAAACCGCCCAAACCCCTTGCTAGGTACAGTACGCTTGGAAAGGGTCCACACAATTGAGTATCTGGGGATAACCCTAAATGATAATTTAACGTGGTCGCCACATCAGTCAAAAGTAAACATCACATTGGCACAGATGGCGGGTGGTATCATGAGAATAGCGAGCAAGTCACCATATCGCCCACTCACCCCTGTAATCCAAATTTACAAGGCCCAGGCGCGGGAGGGAGCCACATGCGGGGGAGAGTTGTGGGGCCATATTCCATCGCCAAAATTGCTGACCACAGAGAATAAATTCATTAGGCAGCTCACAGCTCTTCCGTTGAGTACCCCACTCCTGCCCCTAAGGCTGGATATGGGCCTCAGGCCCATAACGGAGGAACTAGGGCTCAAACCTCTAACCTTCTGGCGCCGCCTCTGGAGCAGTCCGGACCTCTCAACCTACAGAGCTGAGTTGCAGGAATTCCTATCGTTGCCCAACGCCACTAGGACACCTTGGTTAAATTATATCAAGAGAACCTCTGAGATAATTGGTCTACCAGATTTATGGTCAGATCCGGTAAATACAAGTAGCAGGATGCCGAGAAAGGCGTTATCCAGAGAATACTACGATAAAACGCTCCTCCGAGCTGTGGACAGCACTCGTGAAGGATCCTTGACTCATCAATTCATAAAAACCAAAGACTCATACAAACTTGAAAGTGTCCTAGATGACATGACTCCGGTGCTAACTAGGAAATTATTCCTGCAATGGAGATACGGGACCCTTCCCTTGGCATCTTTTACCACAGCATGGTCTTGTCGGCCTTCTACAGAGATCTGCCCTGCATGTGCCCATACAAAGGAGAATGATGTACATGTGGTTTTTTCCTGCCGAGCCTATCAGAAAAGCAGGAAATACTGGCTGGCCCCTCTGCTTAAAAATATGGGATTTAGAACATTTTTACCTGCATACAAAGTTTTAAAGACTGATCTATCCCCACCCATTGTATTTGCCCTATCAAAATTTTTAACTGCAATGTGGTATGCCCGGACCCGTTTGATTAAGAGAGCTGGGGACTCTTGACAGACCTGAATCCCTGATATGCTGGTACCCATTCTGATCACTATATGTTTTAATTTTTAAATGCATTTTATATTAATGATAAAATGACATCCTCTGCATTTTTTAATCAATGTGACAATTTTGTATATCTTTTATGATCATGTGATCGAAATAAAGATTTTTGATGATGATGATAAACACTTAAAAATATGTTGAACTTCCTGACCTAAAATGCTGAGAATGATAGTTTGTATCCTAGAGGGCCTACACTCTTGTCCATCTAGTGCCTCTAAATAATTATTGAAAATATCTATCCATTCCTCCCAAACAACGGGTGCATTGCCTGGTTGTGTTAGAAAGAAAGGCAGAGATATAATGCCAATTGTATTGGTTGATGTCATGTAGTCGATAGACTAAATAATGTGCAGATGTGAAGTCCTCTTTCAATCTCCAGAAGACGAATAGAGGTCTGTTAGTCCTACCTCTACTCCTGAAGCTATGTGGTGCAATAGTCCTTCCTTTATTTCTGGGCTCTATGAGGGTGGTCACCAGTGTGAGAAATTTACAACTTGGCGTGCTTAAATCCTATGCACCTTGAGTTACAATCTGATCACTCCTGTGGCTGCAGGGCAAGCAATGCGGCCATGCCAACACGTTAGTCCTTTGAGCAGGTGCACGTGGTCGCTTGTGAAATTTCAACTTGTGCCCAGTGGGTTGAAGGAAGCAGCTTGAGAACACTGTGTGGACTGACAAGCACCTGCCTATGTCTATCACCAGTAGGAAAACCTGAGAAACCGGACTGAATTATTGAAAACAAAGCAAAGAAACAATAATATCTTGCCTCCCTTTGCTTCTTCCAAGCAATTTCAGGAAGCTCCTCTTCCTTTCTTCTCAATGACTTTCCCCAATATCTCAAATTCACTCCCGGCCCCAGTACACGCTGGAACATGCTCTAAACGCTGTGTTCCCAAAGCCCCTGGAGATCGTTGCTGTATGATATGCAGAGAATAGACTGTAATGATGAGTTGATGCCCAATTGAAGATAGATCAATTTATTTATTGGGAAATCCATCTATGTATGCTAAGGTATGGGGTCTGCCAGTTATCTCAGAAATATTTCATATAAACATTTAGCCTTAGTAGCAGGGGATGGGGGTTAGGTCACTCAGTCCTATAAAATTACAGGGCTTTACATGGTATATGGGTTTTTGACCATGCTAACAGCATTTTATAATGCATTTGTTTTCTAATTGTGGCATGTATTCTGCATGTCAGAGCACAATACTTTGAATATATAGCCTAAACTTTCTTTGTGTCTCCTAGTTATCTCATTGTGGACAAGTATGAGTGAGAGAGTGAAAGGGTGTGTCCTGTTACCTTGTCCCAGAGAGGGTCGAGAGGGTTGTGTTCTGGGGTGCCAATTCACTTGTTCATCTGGTAATATTAGGAGGGCCAGTTAGGCACTATGGCTAGTGGGACATGGGATCATAGATACTGAAGTGGTATGGAGATTAAGGCCCTACATACTGATAGGCTATGGTCTAAAGCATAGTTCTGTTCCACAGCAGAATCCTTGCAACATGGCATCACCAACGTTTGGTCTTCTACTTACTTGTGGGAACCCCAAGCAGTGCTTGTCCACAATATCCTATTACCTTTTTCCCAGAGTCAATCGTGGTCTTTCCTCCACAGTTATTAGGCAACACCTAGTTCTGTTGATTTTTCAAGCTTGAATGTTAAAAGGATTCTGCCCGGTTTGTGCTACACTTTGAATAATTTTCTAATTAGCTATGGTTCAACCAGTAGCCATTAATTTTAATTGCCACTCAGCAGTTTCTCAACATTTCGTTCAACATGGAGACCCTAATGCTGGAGCTCCTGTAATTTCTGTATTTGAGGCAGATGCTGTGTTCCGATTTGAGGTTTTTCATTCATGGTCACCTTTCCGTTTGTGAACGCTAATGATAACACTTTTAATGACTATACAGTCTCTCAGGCATCCACTGCATATCGTCTATAAGGACTTCTTGAAATTCCTCTTACGGTTTGGAAACCCCAAACTTTGTTTAATGGTGCTCTTCCTCATGTCCTTGGTACTGTCCGAATGGGCCGTTTAGGTAAAGATGGGGTCACATGGTCAACATTAGCGGGCTATACCCCACATCCTGATTTGAATGCACTGAATTTAGTTCAGACACATGCTTTATATAATATTCTAGTTGGCCTATATAGATGATTAATTTCTCATACTTTGTTAGCTGGTACAGCCAAGATACGTCTGCAAGCATAGGCATAGCAGCATGTTGGGCCTGTAATCAGTCTTGTAGTTGTTAATTTAGTTATGGACGAACAACCCACAAATCGTGAAGAAATCCCCTTTTGAATTGCCCGGACAATAGATTAACTGGTTTGCACAATGGCTGATTGCAACACCTGGGGGTTATTTTTTAAGCCTGGGCAGAGTTTGCAGACTTTGCTACAGTGGAACTTAGCAAAATGCCAGAAAAATTCTGCTGCCCACCACCAGCGGCGGAGTCTAAGTCGCACTACTCGCACTGATTTTTAGCACCATGACTTTCTGTCAGCACAACTAGATATTCTACTCGAGCAGCATCTACCTCAAAGCAAATCGCAGATTTCTCAATGCGAGCGGTCGAAACCTGCCGTGAACGCCCACAAAGAGAATTCTTGCCGGGAGAAGATCTAAAGCATGATTCTTTTGTTTTGCACGCACCGCCAACTTACCAATGGTAAACCGTGAGAGAAAAAACTCTGCTCCGCTTCACTTTACAGGGTTTTTCAGAACTCCACAGAGTGGGCAAAACTCAATGAACTCTGCTGGCGGAGTGAAATTCTTTTCCCACCCCTATTATTTTTGCCACTGTTTACAGTCTGTCAAGGCACTCCCTTGATGGTTGTTCTACCGAACGTCCTCAAGCAGATACAGAATGAGCATGGGGTAGGTCCTGCCCTCTGTTTGGCGATGAAATTAGTAGGAAATGTTCCTGCTGTCTAACAAATGATTCTTTCTAATGTGAAAAGTAAAGCATCATCTTTTTTCAAATGCCATCAACTTGCCATGATGGCGATAGCCGACTGCAAACACAGGTTGCCTGTCATTGTTGCTAATGTGTATACATCTTTGGGATGCAACAGTTTGGGGACCAAACCTGCAGTTCTACCTCTTGGCAGGCCTAGTTTCGACAAGGATGCCCAGCCAGTTCATGAGTTTTCTAAACAAAGGGACAAATCTAACAAGGATGTCTTTGTCTCTCAATGGCCTTGTTGGCCTGATGCATGTCAAGGCATATGCATACAGATCCTTCATCTTCCCTTTTGGGCATTACCAAAATGGGAGAAACCAATGGTTTCAAACCAGTAGAGTTCAATGGTGTCATGTTTGAATAGCACATTTGTTTTCTTTTCAACCGTGTCTTACAAGTGAAATGCAATTCATCTGTGTCTTTGAAAAAGAGGACAAACATCTTTCATTTTTTTCCTAGTCCATGAAATAATGAAGGAAATTGGCTTACAATTTTAGGATGAGCATTCATGTTGTAGTTCAGTGATAACAGTCTCATATCAGCTGCAGTATTAAAACTCAGCAAACAGGCAATTGAAGCTGCTTCTTGAAGTACATGAATAGGAGCTTGTAGCAAATGTTCCTTGTATTTCATCGTGGTTACAAATGATCCTTGAATTTATAAGGGCGTCAAAGCAGCCCATGTGCATATTTTTATCTTTGACGTAAAAAGTTGTGATAACGGAAACAGTACTTGATACTTCTCTTCAGGCGTGATATTTGTCAATGCACCACTGTCAGTTATGAATGGTATAGAACATCCATTTTTCTTTAGAGTGATCTTCAGACAATGTTTGAATGTGTTTGGTGCTTCTTCATGTCGATTTTTCTTCACTTTTCTTACATTTAACCAGTCTGATATGTGCTTGCCTTTCTGAGGTAAACATTGGAATCACACAACCATCATTGTCACATTCACTGGAAATTGAGACTGAAGCACTCCCTGTCAATGATTTAGATGATGATTGACCTCGCTTGGTGTTGATTCGCCTCAGTTAGTGTGACCACTTGGCCTTGTGGGAAGGAGTCAAACATCACTGATGTAGCGTTCCGTCAGCTATTTTGTCATCATACTTTGACACACTTACTTTTCTCTTTACCCTGCAAATCATCCAAAAATGGTTAGCTTTATTACAACCAAGGCATGTTTATCCAATGGGGGAACATTTAGCCTTGTGTGGAAATAATAATCCACATTTGTAACATGTTCTCTTTTTTGTGGTTAGTAAGAAAAGGAAGATACCCTTATGTTAAACACAAGGGATGGGGGTACAACTCTCAGCCAAAAACACACACACAAGAGTCCCTGTATTTCAATATTTAAACGGGAAAAGTGCCTCACAGGGGCAAAGCAATGTAAAGAGAGTATTCACAGGTCATGCTTTGAATCCTTCAATTTAAAATAGACTGTACCTATTAACCAAGAGCTATACTTTCAATTATGCTGTAATAAAAATTGCCAATACATACGCAAAAATATACTTCTATTTGAACCCTATATGATATAAAAAGATATTTTATTTAAAAATAAAAGTTAAGTAAAAAACACAAAAATACATGACGTAATCAATCTTATTTCCTAAATGGTTTTCCTCCCACAACGGGTTACAATCTTATTATTGTCATATACACAGTTAAAAAAAGTTGACACAGAGTTTCGGTGTTTGTTCAATACTTTCACCTTCTTCAGGACTGAAATGTTGATAAAATCTAAACATAAAAAAATATATTCATATATTTAGTGGTCTAGTTACATATAACAAAAAAAACAATGCATTGCGGATTATAAACTCTTGCCTTCCTATTTGAATTATTTGGAACATTTTATAAGCATGACTAAACACTCTTCATCATCAAATATGATGGTATCATATCTGTATGACTTAGATTTGATCCAAACAAAGACATTTTTATAAAGTTCATCAATACATATAAAACATTCCCTTTCTGAGATTCATCCTAATACGCTCATGTTGGATAAATATTCATGTAATTCTACTGGCTATTATCTAAAAGCACTCGACATATATAATCATATGGGGGGACTGTCCTTTTAATCTATTTAGGCCCCATTTGCTTGTTAATTTGTGAATTTACTTTATGTTGTTAGATTCGGCTGAACAGCCAGCACAATGTGCATGTGAAAAGTTTCTATGAACACGAGCTTTTCATCAATAAAGCAATAATACGGCATGCACAATATAGTTGTGCTATAGGCAAAGCTGTTAAATATGAATGTGTACATATAATTAAAAATCGTTGACACATACTGCATTGTATATTTAGGATCATTCTTTCTCGTTCACAGATTATATGTTTTCCTATACCAGCATCATTGAAATTGACTGGTAGGAGTGCTGCTAAAATCGTCAGTATTATAATTCGCGAATTAACAAGCGAGTGGGGCCTAAATGGATTAAAAGGAGAGTCCCCCCATATGATTGGGTAAGCCGATTTTTAAAAACGTCATAATATGTTAATAAAAATGTTCCACAAAGATCAGTTTTTGATAAAAAAACTTTTAATTTTTAGAATTGTTATAGAAGAGGAGAGGTTTTATCGTACACCAAGCTATAGAATTCGATGGCTCTGACGGCAGATTAGAAAAGAGTATTTCCAAATAAGAGGTATATTGAAATGTATATAACCCATGATGATAGCAAACTCTGAAAGCATGGTTAAAGAGATGGTGTTATGAAGAAATAGAGAAATTCTACTGTTTGTTTCTTTCATCTAGAAATCCTATCAAGGAAATATTCATTGTGGCAAAATGTTAAAACACTGCTGATCATGTAATTGAATGAACATAATTCACCTAATATTAAGGTATGCAAAAGAATGCATTACAAGATGTGTCGAGTGCTTTTAGATAATAGCCAGTAGGATTACATGAATAATTATCCAACATGAACATATAAAGGGAATGTTTATATGTATTGATGAAATTGATAAAAATGTCTTTGTTTAGCTCAAATCTAGGACACATAGATATGATACCATCGTATTTGATGATGTAGAGTGTTTAGTCATGCTGATAAAATGTGCCAGATAATACAAATAGGAAGACAATAGTTTATAATCCGCAATGCATTGGTTTTTTTAAGTAGGTCACTGAAAATATGTATATATATTTTTTTATGTTTAGATTTTATCAACAGTACAGTCCTGAAGAAGGTGAAAGTATTGAACAAACACCGAAATGCTGTGTCAACTTTTTTTACCTGTGTATATGACACAAATAAGATTGTAACCCGTAGTGGGAGGAAAACCATTTAGGAAATAAGCTTGATTATTTCATGTATTTCTGTGTTTTTTTATTAACTTTTATTTTTAAATAAAATTTCTTTTTATATCATATGGGGTTTAAATAGAAGTATATTTTTGCGGACGTATTGGCCATTTTTATTATAGCATAGTTGAAAGTATAGCTCTTGGTTAATAGGCACAGTCTATTTTAGATTGAAGGATTCAAAACATGATCTGTTAATACTCTCTTTACATTGTTTTGCCCCTTGTGAGGCACTTTGCCCATTTTAAATATTGAAATACAGGGACTCTTGTGTGTGTTTTGTGTCTCTTTTTTGTGGTGATATCGCCTTGTGTCCCTCATCCTTGTACAGTGGTTTACTTTTCATGGTCATGTCTAACGCACTTTGGGAGCTTCCGGCATCCATGTCAGTCACTTCACGATCAGCATGCTCTTCAGCACGAGCAGCCTTGAGGACTTATTCTATGCTCAGAGTTTCCTTCAGCATTCATCATTGAAATAATTCTGACATACATCTGTATATTACTCTGTGAGTAGCTACCTCATTGCTAAACTCATTGAATCTACAGTGCTACACTAGAACATCCAGTCTCTCAACAAATTCATAAATAGTTTTAACTGGTCTCTGGTGTTCTTGACTGAATATGTATCTTTTGTAATCAACATTGGGCACTGGATTAAACTTGACATTCAAGAATGTTTTGATTTGTGCGTACATACATCTCTTTACCTTTTAATAGCTTCTTTCACTCTTTCACCAGCTATGGTCCTTAGGTACTTTATAATTAATCAAATTTCTTTTTGTTTGTTTCACCAGACATGCTTCAGAACCAATGACTCCATATTTTCCATCATTGAGGTCCTCTTTAGTATTCCATTTCAAAGTTTAGTTTTGCAGCACTTCATAGAGACACATGTTCTCAAGATGATAACTTCTGTTTGGGTAATATGTGTCCAACATATTTGTTTTCAAAATATCTGTACTTTCTGGATATTTTTCTGCTAAATATACAATTTCTTGAACAGATTTCAGTGCTCAATTTCACATTGCTGCAAGACCTAGACTCACATAAAGGATTCTTCTAGATTTGGAGTATAGACTTGTAGATGATAACTGATCTGAGAATTCATATGCTGCAATTTCACGATGGGATAACATCTTCAAACTGAAACTGTATAATTTCTTACTTAGAGTCTTCTCGTGAGAAATCTCTTCCCACATTTCTTTCAAATCCGTCATTTCTGATTTTGTAATATAGGACGTTACATATCGACCAACAGCAATGGAATTGTCTGCAACATATTGAATATCCATGTTAGCATTTCACATTGACAAAATAACTGGGTTGTAGTCATTTATGCATTTTGACTCTTCATTTCTTCTTAAGTTGTAGGTATTTTTTGGAGACTTTCTTGTGATAGTATGTTGCAAAGATGACATAAAACTGTTCACCCTTCCTTTGGATATTACAGGACATGGAAATGCAAAACGACATTTGGTATAGAACTTGTCCTTAGATTTGTACTTTCGTCGACAGTATTTTCCACATCGATGGCTTTGGAATCGTAACACTTGTGCTCTTAAGTTGTTTTCTTCTGTGCTTTTGGGTACAGCACATGTTGCATATTGTTCAATAAAACTCAAAACAGTATCACCCGCATCTGTTCCAAATTTGGGAGCGTCCTTAATCCATAACAGCATATGTGTATGAGGAACACCGCTTGCTTGATACTCCTTTCTCCAAAAGAAATCCACAACTTCTCCAAGAGGAGGATTTTGTATTTCAGATAAAAGACATCATAGCCTCAAATCTATGATTGGAATAAGTGCATAGAGAAGTCCGGGACAAGGGCGGGACAGTTTGTGGCCGGACGAGGCCGGGCTGGCCCCCCCTCTTGGTCTTGTGTACTCGTGCTTCCCTAGACTGTTATCTGGTCCCCTATGTGATTGCCGTTTGTTGCAGTAAGTTGTAAAGCTATACAGCACTAATTGTGCTAAGACTGTTATCCTCTAGTGCTTTTCATTGAGGTGCATTTTGTGTGGCATCTGCTAGTAGCAGTCGATGATATAGCATTTGTGTATATATCTTTATCTGGTCTATTTTAATTCACCTACCCATAGTGGTAAAAATGGGGAAGCGTAACCCTGCGTTGATTGCTCCTGCCCCTAAGCTAAAAGCAGCTGCGAATCCCCAGCTTTCTAGCCTGCAAAAAACTATTGGGGTGGTGGCTAATGCCATAGAAAATACAGAGCGCCGCCTTTCGCTCCCTGCTGGTTCCCTTCCCCTTATGCCCACTTCTAATATATCGACGTTCACTATTAACTCCCAGGACTCGATATTGGCGCCATCTTTTGCTGCCCTTCCAGGGGCCGGCTACATCTCAATATCCCAAGATCTAGCCCTCATGGGGGATAATGCATCTCCCGTTACTCTCTCTCCATCAACAAGATTATCAATGACTCCCTCTATCTTTCTATCTATCTATCTATCTATCTATCTATCTATCTATCTATCTATCTATCTATCTATCTATCTATCTATCTATCTATCTATCTATCTATCTATCTATCTATCTATCTTTTTAGTGGCTTCTAATGGCAACAGGTGCTGTGACACGTCATTAATTACCAAATCGCCACTGATTCACAGCTTAGTAAAAGCAGCGATGGCCCATCTGTAACAACTAGAGGGCAGTTGGCTAGGAGAAAGTCCAGGCACGATACCAAGGAATGCCCAGTGGCAAAAAATTGTAAGGGGAATGTAGGTGGGACTAAATGTAAGAAAGTGGCTGCTAAGTATAATGCAACAAAGGAGAAGAATGTTAGTAGTAACGCAGCTGGCATTGTAACTACCCACATTAACGACATAGGCCCACCAGCTGATGTACAATCATGGGAAAGAATGGAGACCCCCTCGGAGTTCCACCTGGGGAAATTGGTTAATAACCCAGTACGCAGAGGACTAACTAGTGGTAATATTGCCCTGTTACCCAACACCAGCCCAAATGAAATGTACCATCCAAATCCTGCAAAAGAAATTCCACTCATCGCTCATATTGAGCAAATCATGAAGTCCTTCATACTACCAGTACTCAAGAGAATAAAAACTCTATCAGAAAGACTGGATCGCTTTGAACAAGGGACACTCGATAACTTTTTCCCTGTAAAGGCCCTAATCAAGCTTCAAGCTAAAAAAAGCCCTGTAACAGCTGCTCAGAAGAAAATTCCATCGGTGAAACCCTCACAGATGGGTAAACATGCGTCCCCAAACCAACAAGGTGCCCCTGATTGGAACTAAATCCCTAACGGCAATAGTAACATCAAAGGCCAGCAAACCCACAAAACAACCATCGACCAAAGGGGATAAAAGACCTAGTGTGAGTGCATCCGCATGCAAAGAGAAAGATGACCATACTGATAGTATTGTAGAGACACAGAGTAAAGATTTATCTTTAAAGCCTGACTCAGCCCATAGCACTGAAACTTGTTTCTCTCATGTCAATTTGCCTCCAGCCTGTATGCCTTATGTAGCTGTTTTGGTGGGAGTTCCACGGCTAATGCCGGGTAAATCAGAGTCATATACCGAACTTAAAAACAAAACTACATTCTGGCTAAATAAAAATATGCCCCTTCCGAGGCAACTTGATGGTAATATTCTTTCTGTCAGGCGAGTTAGCTGGGTGGGAAGTAGGATTAAGGACATCACAGGCGACTGTATCTTAGTTAATTTCAGGGATACACGAGTTGCAAGTTTTATCTGTAACCAGCTGAATGCACATGATGATAGCGGTATTAGTACTCATGGTTTGGGTTATTTTTACCCACGGCCACCAGGTTGGCACCAGGGGCAGAGAAAAGGAAAGCAATTTTGGGGAGGATTCGCTGGCGACTCCCATGCTTATCCTAATCCTGCTCTTTGCAGAGGTCCTGCTTATTATGGAATTAATAATGGGTACTGACACAGCGCTCATTTGTATACTAATTATTTGTCTGCCCCTGGTGGTAGCAAAAGGCCCCATTGGAGTAGGTCTCCAATCATATCTCTTGGGAATTGCCTTACTCCCCTTAATTTAACCCCTGTGGAAGCAATATACTCAGGGGAAAGGCAAGGGTTACCACCCCAAATTGAGGAGTTTGATTGCTGGTCTATAGATAGGGAGAAAATAGATAATAATTCCACACCTAGGCCTGATCCAGTTAACAGCCAGGCCACACATATTTTCCCTACAGGTACTTATATGCCCTCAGCAGCTCTATCTACTGATCAGAGCAATGCTTCTTCGCTGCATGTCCTTCCGTCACTGCGCATGGCAACTGAGACTGCAGGAGAGCAGCAGATCCTATTTAGTGCACGGACAAATTGTTCCCAGGACCAAGTAGAGGCAGATGGACTAACGATGAAGATCATTAGCTGGAACATAGCAGGTATTACTAGAAAGTTAACTCTCCCACATTGAAATACCTTGGTGGAGTCTCATATGATTTGTATTTTCCAGGAGACTTGGAGCCTGGAACCCAATCATAGAGTTGGCTACACCTCGTACTTTCACCTGCAGTCCTGCCGTGGTCAGGGAAGGGCCGACCTTCGGGCGGGCTCCTTATTTGGGTGAGCATTTACTTGGGCTGCAGCATCACGCAAAATCAGTGCAATTTGTTAGACATTCTTGGAATCTCAATAAGAGGACCTGGTAGAGGGAGAACCCTTGACATATTTAATATATATGCTAGAGGCACCAAAGGTGGTTCCCTATCTCCCACAACTGCATCACTAGAAGGGGCGCTTAGAGTTTGCCGTGATGGTACGCAGATATTGGTCGCGGGGGACTTAAATTGCACATTCGAGCCCCTTGCGACAGAGGACATCCTAGACCTCACTGAGGACGATGCAAGGAGGGGTATACCAACGTTAGCAATCCAACCAATAAAAAGAGGGCAAATCAAATGAATGCTCTGGCCATGGAGTTTGGCCTAAGAGCAACAAATGGAAGAACAGCATCAGACCCCCTAGGCGCTCACACATATAATAGGGCTAACCATACGTCAAGGATTGATTATATCCTCCTTGATATAACGCTTTGGCATAGTGTCCAGGATATCGTAGTATTACCTACTGTTGATAGCGACCACAATTTACTTTCATTAAGCCTAAAATATTTGTGGCCAAGCAAAAATGGCCCAGCTGTCCTAAGAGAGGTTAAGTCCACTTCAAAAGTTTTTCCTTCTAATTGTTGTGCCTTAAGTGGAGTAAAGTAGCTTTGGATGAAAATAAAGTTCTGGCAATAGGAACGCTGTTGGTAGCCTCTCAAAGCGAGCTAGACAAGATCCTTCTGGAATACTTTGACCCTCCTAGAGCAACCACAGTGTTCCAGGATATTACCAAGGCAATAGGAAATCTATTCCTGCTACAGATGCGAGGGGGTGGGGAAGAAGGGCCTCAGAGGCCCAAAGCCAAACAGGGGTGGTATACACCCAAATGCAGACAAAAGAAATCTGCCTTAATTAAGGCAGTCAAGGCAAAGTCTCAATTCTGGATTCAGCACGCTAGGAGAGATTATAACCAGGTGATAGAAAATGCTAAAAAGGAGTGGGAGGATCTGTACTGGCAAACACTAAAAGAGGCCAGTGCTAGGAGGGATGCGGGTCGCTTCTGGAGCATTATAAGAGCTAGGAATAGGCCAGATAGCGATCTCATTACATGCAACATTACCGGCGAGGCATGGTTCGACCACTTCTCCAAACTGTATACCTGCCAGTCGGGAGACACTAGCGGCCCTGCTCACTGTAGCCCCCTTATACTTCAAGGAGAAAACACCTTGTTCCAGTTTACAATCAAGGAAGTTGAATATGCGATTAGTTGTATTGTGCCCCAAAAGGCAGCTGGCCCGGACGGAATTCCCGGGCATCTGCTTCTCTCCGATTTGCTGAAATGGGGAAAGCTTATCCATACTATGCTTATCGCTCTCGATAAAGGTGCCACTATCCCTGAATCGTGGAAAGGGGCAGAGGTCGTCCCCATCTTTAAAAAGGGGCATAGGGACGACCCTTCCAACTATCGCCCAATAAGCTTAATAGATTCCACGCAAAAGGTTGTTGGAAAGGTGGTTCTCGAGAGAATCTTGCAATGGGCTAAAGAAAACGAGATTCTCTCTGATTACCAAGCGGGTTTCAGGGCGGGCACCGGGACAATAGAGCAGGCCTTTAGATTATTGCGAATTTATTGGAAAGTGGTTGTAATAGGCAAAGGCAGTCTTTATCTCGCGTTTATAGATCTAAAGACTGCCTTTGACCTTGTGCCAAGAGAACGCCTTTGGCTGATATGGGGATCCCATCCAATATTCTGTCCATCCTAGTGAGGCTTCATGAAGGTAATTTTGCGCAAGTGAGGTGGGGCACGGAGGGACAGAAAACCAACAGAATTCCGGTGGAGAGAGGGGTCCACCAGGGATGTGTTCTTGCTCCCACTCTCTTTTCACTCTATGTGAATGGTGTGGTAGAGCACCTGCTAAAAAAACCATCAGATGCCCCATCCCTGGTGGGGGAGCGAATTCCTACCCTCTTATTCGCCGACGACACGCTTTTAATATCGAAGACCCCAGTGGGCCTCCAAATCCTTTTAGACAACTTCTAGGTTTTCTGTATTCAACGAGGCTTAGTAATAAACACAGATAAAACGAAGTACTTGGTTCTGAACCCCCCGAAAAAACTCGGCCGATCTCGGTACTAAATCAAGTATCCCTGGAAAGGGTCAGTGTATTCGACTACTTAGGCATTCGAATTTCAGATACCATGCAGTGGAACCCACATCTTTGTAAAATGTTGTTAAGCCACAAGAGGGTTACGGGGGCACTTCTTAAAGAACAGCGGTCCTCTTCGGTTAGACCGATCGCCCCTGTCATCGACATGTTTGAAGCGAGGGGTGTTAGTTCAGCCCTTTACGGTGCAGAGTTGTGGGGTACTTCCAAAATAGATCATTTGACAAGGTCCGAAAATACGTTTTTAAGGGACCTAATGTCACTCCCCAAGAGCACCCCATTGTTACCCTTGCTGCTTGATTTGGGTTGTCATCCTATTATAAATCTGGCAAAACTTAGGCTGTTGCTCTTATGGGCCCGGCTATGGCGAGTACCAGAGCTTGCCAAGTATGCGAAGGGGTTAGCAGAAGTCATGGCAATGACGGGATGGCATAAAATAAAGTGGTTAAAAGATGTGAGATCCCTGCTTGGTAAACTTGGCCTTAACCAAGCCTGGGATAGCCGGTCTTACCCCCCGAAGGCAACCCTAAAGATTCTCTACTGGAACTGGGTTGCTTCTAGAATTAGTACTGACCCAACTCTTGGTAGGCTAACGGAAGAGTTCCTGAGGTTTAAAGAGTGAACAGACAAAATATCGACTCCAAAATATCGACTGGACATAATATCGAGTTTTAAATATAGACTGGACAAAATATCGACTGGACATAATATCGACTACAAAAATATCGTTTTTCAGGTAAGTGAAGTAATATCGACTGTTTAAAATATAGATAGCAAAAATATCGAATTTTTAATAATATATAATATTTTATAGTGTATTTTTATGTAATAATATGTGTGAAAAGTGTGTATTAATGTTATAAAATATTTTATTAAATGGAATTTGTTTTTTTAATAATTGCGTTATGTAATTCTGTAGCGGGTTGTGGGTTTATAGGGGAATAGGGTGGGAAGTAATTTAATAATAATTAATTAATTAATATATGTTTGTAAATATTTATATTTAATAATAATCGATAATTAATAATAATTAGTTAATTAATTAATATAATTTTGTACATATTTTGAATTAGTAATTAATTGGTAATTGATTAATTGTAATTAGTTAATTACATTAATTAGAGTACATTTTAATATATAATTTTGTGTTATTATTAAGTAATTAATTGGGAAAAAATAATATTAATTATTAAAATATTTACAGCTAATGTGCTAATATATTTACTTTATTGTTATTGTTAATTAATAATTAATTGGTAATTAAATAATATTGCTAAATTTTGGGTAAAGGAGTATTTTTAGGGTTCAGGGTCAGTTTTTAGTTTTTGGGTAAAGGGGCATTTTTAGGGTTCAGGGTCAGTTTTCAGTTTTTGGGTAAAGGGGCATTTTTAGGGTTCAGGGTCAGTTTTCAGTTTTTGGGTAAAGGGGCATTTTTAGGGTTCAGGGTCAGTTTTCAGTTTTTGGGTAAAGGGGTATTTTTAGGGTTCAGGGTCAGTTTTCAGTTTTTGGGTAAAGGGGCATTTTTAGGGTTCAGGGTCAGTTTTCAGTTTTTGGGTAAAGGGGCATTTTTAGGGTTCAGGGTCAGTTTTCAGTTTTTGGGTAAAGGGGCATTTTTAGGGTTCAGGGTCAGTTTTCAGTTTTTGGGTAAAGGGGCATTTTTAGGGTTCAGGGTCAGTTTTTAGTTTTTGGGTAAAGGGGTATTTTTAGGGTTCAGTGTCAGTTTTGGGTTTTTGGGTAAAGGGGTATATTTTAGGGTTCAGGGTCAACAAATAAGATTGTAATTTTTTTTAAAATTATTTTCATTTATTATTTAATTATTATAATTTAATTTAAGTATTTTTAAGTATATTTCAGTCATTTAAATTTAATATTAATTTAATTTAACACTGTTTTTAATAAAGGCGATATTTTTTACATCTATATTATTGTTAACGATATTTTGTACTCGATATTTTTGTACTTACCTGTTTGTAGATAGAAAGTCGATATTTTGTCTGTCGATATTTTGGCAACGATATTTTTGCAGGTCGATATTTTGGCAGTCTATATTATTTCAGTGATCCGTTTAAAGATGTGCCTTTTCGGAAACCCTACCTAGATATTGTTTGTAAATCAGCCGATAGGACTCTGTATTTCAGATTCAAGGTCGGGTTCTTCCAGTGCGCGCCTTAACTGCTCGTTGGAAACCCCAGTCCCAAACAACACCCTTTTGCCCTATCTGTCCATCCAAAATTGAATCTGTAGCTCATATCCAGTTTTCTTGCCCGGCATATGTGAACCCAAGGAAAAGGTGGCTTAAACCTATATGTCGGCTGTTGGGCACAAGGCACTTTAACGAGGCACTTCGTATTTTAATGTAAGACACACGCTCATTGTTTGTTTGTGGTCTCTCAAAGTTTTTATCATGGTCATGGTCTATTAGGGCAAAAAGGCTTACTCAATGTGTTTAGTTCGTATTTTAAAAATTCTTATTTATTGCCTTGTTCTTAAATCTAAAATTTGGTGTAAATGCATTATTGAAAATCATTTTTTATGTATAAATGTGTTTTATAAATATATGATGCTTTTATGATATGTTTTATATCGAAGTTTCTGGAACGTGGCTACCCTAATAAATTAATACGCGACTCCTTTAAAAGAGCCAGGTATTATGACCGTCAACACCTTCTTACAGGCACAAACACAAAACGGGATGCTAGTCTAGTATTTGTAACTAGGCACTCCATGTTGAATAAACAAATTCAACAAATTCTGTATGCAAACTGGCATATCCTTAATGTCAACAAAAGTGGTACTGAAAGCATAAATAAACCCCTTTTCGCATATAAGAAAAACAAAAACATCAAGGATATAGTTGTCAAATCAAGGATGCCAACTCAGAAGGCCTTGAGTCAAAGAAATATCATCACTGGGGCTCCAGTGATTGGCAACCATAGATGTGGTACTTGTAAAATCTGTCCACAAGCCATTGAAACTGCTGAATTTACCTTCAATAATACATCTATTCCCCTGCCAACTATGACAAATTGTAAAACTGCGAACATTGTTTATCTTTTAATTTGTCCTTGTAACAAAGGCTATGTGGGTGAATCGTCACGTTCTGTAAATACTAGGATCACGGAACACAAATCAGCGATACGTACGCAAAAGTTAACTGCCCCCTTAGTATCACACTATCTGGATAAGGACCACAAACCTGATGACATCCGTTGGATAGTCTTAGAAAAAATCGTGGCAAAAGCTGGCATTAACACAGATAAAATCCGTCGCAAACGTGAAGTATTCTGGATATTTACTTTGGACACGTTTAAATCAGGCCTTAATTCCGAAATTCCATGGCAGCAAGCTATCCTTTAATATTATCATCTGAGCATAAGCTTAAATAAAAAAGAGGTACTTGACTCTAACCTTGTACTAATTATGAGAGACAAAGTACATATACCACTATTCATACATCTAATATACATATTTACTTAACAATTAAGCTAATTAATATGTGAGGTCTCTTAATGAGAGCATGTTTATATTTTAAAACAAAGGGGTACCTGAATTTAAGTTTGCAGAGAACTGTAAAATAGTGGAAACGTGCTATTATTCAAACTTCATATACCATCTAATTATAAATGTAAATTGTCCACAAATATAAACAGATCCTTGTTGATTAACTCTAACAGCTAAAATATAACATCTTTAAACGATATAAACATATCGATTTCCATAGTGGTTTCGGCTTTGTGAAACTGAGAGCCAGAGCAAGTTATAGTCTTTTTTCCAATAGCTTTATAACCTTAACTATAGTATCCTAAACCCCGCACCAGTCTGCTTTTGATCTCCATGTAAACAAGCGGGATCCGTGTCCCGTTCGGTTATCATCATCGAGCTGCGCCTGGGGAAATTGGCTACAGCTGCTAGCCATGCAACGCGAGTAAACGAACGCGCGTTTTTTTTAAATAAAAAGCCCGGACCCGCTCAGTCCGTTTACATCGCGGACGTCGGAAACATCATCGTAACAGAACCCCCGTTAGAACGCTCGAACACCAGTATTATAAGGTACGTTCTGAACTCGCCAACTATATCGTGCTGGTTAATGTAGAAACTCTTTGTAAAAAAAACTAGACTAAATATAGGTATGCTGATTTTAATATTGCTTCCATTCTGTATTCCCTTCAACAGTGGCAAATACCCTCAGCGCAGCTGACAGCGCTATTAGATCAAGGTAATGACACCAACATGCCCTATCTGGGAAACACTATATAGCAATATTTAAATATGGTACAATAGAGTTGTCCTTTTTTATGTCCCTTTATATTCAGATTAATTACAAAGAAAGTGATTCAAAAGCCTGTACCTCTTCGGTGGTTTACCTTGCGAAAAAAATACTTCAGAAATATCAGATTTTTAAGGTATGCGTTAATGCCGTAAGAAAAATGTGATTAGGAGACTAATACTGCAAAGTGTGCAAACACACCAAGATAATATTAGGACATATTATGATGCTAGGACCTGTCTTTGATATAAAATCTATACTTACCTGTACAGTGCCTGCTTCTAAATGACAAATAAGAGTCTTAAGATATGAATAACATATAAATAATAAAGGCACCAAGTTAAAAAACTTTTTATCGCACGACCAGACTCTCAGATAGTAACTTTCTCTTGTCCTCACTCAAACTTAGAACCAGTTCTCTAAATTAAGGATCCCAAAGATTTACTCTACTTTTCAACATGTGATGTCATTTGATGGATAGAAAACCACGCGGCAGGAGTAAATAAGGTATTCCTATAGAATAGATAATACTATGATAAAAAATACACAGTCGGATTTGAACTCAAATGGGTACATGTCTATTTTTCAGAATACCTAACACTGGACTAATGATATTAAATGTGTCACCATAAGAGGCAAAAGCGTTGATACGTCATCCTGTCCCTTGTTGTGTAAGTAGAAATAGTCCTTACCTCACTCTACCTACATCCCATACCCTGATCTTTTATTCCATCAGTTAGGTTGCCTCTGTGTTGAGTGTGTAAGGCCTTATTCCTCTGTATCTATGTCTATACCTATCCTTTGGACTCTCTCCCTTTTTTCTATCTTTCTTTTCATGAAACTCTAGTGCCTAATATGGAGCTGCTGGTAACAGAACCTATCCCCAAAGAAAACTATCAAAACTAGAACTGTTAATGAAATAGATACACTTTAAGTGACGATCTTTTATCTAGCTAATAAGGCAAATTGTCAACAAATATGCATTGATGTATCTGGAAAGCATAAAAATTAGATAGTCTGGCGTCAATTATAATCTGCTGTTTGCACAAAAAGCCAAAAATGTAAATATATCCTTATAGCAACAGCAATAGACCCATAAAATATAGAAATATAAACTGAGTTGTAAATAGCTGTAATGTAGTAGTGTGTCTGAATTGTAGATATATTCAAAATATGTTTTTGTTCTTGTTTTTTCTATTTAGGTTATATCACTACTTTTTATTTATGTTTAATATACGAATGACGGTCACCTGACGAAGGCCTCAGGCCGAAACGCGCGTAGTTCCACTCAACCGCATTGCCTTCATCAATTTACCAACAACTGAATATTTCGTATATCACGGGGTTAATGTGTATATGTAATTGTGTTTATGTAAACTTTTCTGTTCTCACTTATTAATGTGTTTTGATATCATGGAATACACATCAAGCTTCTTTTTAAATGTAAACAATGAATTAAAAAAGTAAATGAATTTTGCACAAAAAATATGAATAACAAACAAAATATACCAAAAACAAAATATAAATAAACTAAAGGATTTTTGTATAAATTTTTGTTTCAGCACACAGTTATTTGATTGCTCTAGAGGGTCTATTATTCTGTTTGGATTCTGATTCAGGGAGTATCTATGCCCTTAGAGTTTAGCTACACTGCCTTTCTCTATATAGTTTACCTTCCCTACGAGTAGCTAACTGTTTACATTGTAGGGGCCCCTTCTTTCCCATAGAATTTATACTCATGGCCTGTCCATGAGGGGTTTGCTTTGAACAATTGTTTTTTCTAATTGTTATTATATGTAAATAATTTCTGTATCTGACATATTAGAACACGTTGTTTTCTCTATTTTTGTTGTTCTGCCAGTTCTATGCAACATTGATTTATTCATATACATCTTGATATTTTTCTTGGGTAAATTCATCCAGCAGTTCTGTTGTTCACATATCTACATTTTTAGTCTTTATCTTACTGTTGTCCTTTTTCACTCTTTTGTCACTTCATCACTCTACTGATACTATAGTCAGTCACCAAATCTATTATGGCCTCACTTAAATCTCATGGCTTTAGCGACGAAGAATTTGCCTCCATGGTAGGCTCTTCGGTCAGTTTTGATACCAGACACACATCAAATAATGAGAAATGTGAAGACTTACTAAAATTACTAGCCCTAAAAAAGAAAAGTAAAAGAACGGAGTTACATGGTAAGTTTATTTTGGACTACTTGAAAGCAGGAGTTATCCCGCAGGGCCTTCAGGTAAAGAACATTCCAGGGCTGTTTATCCATTTAAAACACTTTCTTGAGCGTTGGTCCCTCATCTCTAACAGATGCTCAAGGGACCATATGATGCTTATAGTAGAAACAGTAAGAGAGGTTCTAGATGAATTAGCCAAAGAGATTACAGAACTTGAAGATAAGATTAAAAACTCTACAATAATCACAGACATCAAAAAAAAGTTAGAAAATGTGGAGATGGACCTAAATTCATATAGTGACTATCTATATAAGCGTAAAATGGATAAATATCAGAAAGATCTACACTTTTTCAGTATGGAAAAAGTATATCCATACTTGGCAGACAACTTTTACGCCCAGGAAAATGAAAATGACCCAGATTATAATACCCCTACAGACCCTAGATCAAAAAAGTATTCCACTTTTTCTAACTCCTCAGATTCAGGAAGTAATTCTAGTATGCCACCGTATCAACCTAGGGGCAATCGTTTCAGATCAAATCGAGGTTATAGACCTTTTTTAGGGAGACGTCAAGCGAGAAGAAATTGGAGACCGAACTATCAACCCCAATATCAGCAACCACAACAATATCAGTACAACCAACAGTATCCACCACAAGACCAATACCCATCGAACCAAACATATCAACCTCAGGGCCCTTATCAACCTCAATTCCAGGACAATCAACAGAATACGGAGAGATATCTGGAAACAAGAAATGCAAGGTATTGGAGACAATGAATACAATACCTATCTTCAATCTGAGTAGTCATAACACCGACTCAGCTACCATTGCAGTACTCTCAAGAGGTCTCTCGTTTGTCCCGCACTCTGGCCTGAATAAGTTCGAACTATTCAATGATATGATAAGTTTTTTTCGCAAAATACGATTAAAAAACTTTTTCTCCCATCAAGGAAACGAGTTGCCAGAACTAAACAGATCTGGCTTGTCACTGAAATCGACCTTTACTCCATCTCTGGATCAAGTTGACCCAGAAATAGGAATTTTTGAAAAAATTGTGACCTCTAAATTGCAAAACATCACTAAGCATATACCTCATACCCCTTACAATATATCCATTGATGAACACAATGCTTTGTTACAATTGAAAGAATCGACTCAAACCATTGTGAAAAGTTGTGATAAGGGAGGAGGCATAGCCATTTTTGACACCACAAATTACATCGAAAAAATGGAAAATATGCTCAATGATACAAAATACTATTCAAAAATCACCAAAGATCCAACCAGTATCATTAAAAACAAGATCATTAGACTAACCTCCAAAGCATTAGGCAAAGGAGACATCTGTCAAAAAGAGCATGACTATATGAACATAGGAAACCCAAAAATGGCTAGTATATATGGGATCCCAAAAGTTCACAAAAACGAACAAGACCCCCCGCTACGCCCCATAGTTACAACCATTGGGAGTGTGACTGAACCCATATCTAAGTATATAGATGCCATTCTACGTCCACACATAGAAAAAATACCAGGTCACATTAAAGATACCAGGAATGTGATCACCCAATTTGAAGGTACCTCCTTTAACGCTCACCGTCAATGGATGGTGACATTGGACGTAGAGAGCCTCTACTCCAATATACCATGCATTGGTGCAATGGAAGCCACTAAGTGGTTTATAGAGTCATACAATATTGATTGCAATATGTCATTCATTTTGGACTGCCTCCAAATTATTCTGGATAACAACATTTTTGAATTTGCAGGGCAACTCTATAAACAAATTAGAGGAGTTAGTATGGGTGCTTCGTGTGCTCCGACGATCGCTAACATTTATGTTGCCCTTTTTGAGGAAAAATTTGTTTTCAATGAGGTCGCCCCTTTTTTTGAATCGGTTTTTTATTGGTCACGTTTTATTGACGACATCATTTTCATTTGGGACGACAATGAGGATGTCCTAGAAGAATTTGTTTTGTGGTTGAATGCTTGCGACCCAAACCTGAAATTTACAGAGAAAAAAAGCAACTCAGAAATTGAGTTCCTAGATCTGAGTATTAAACATAACGAAGGAAAGTTAATTATGGACCTTTTCACTAAGCCAACAGCACGTAATACTCTCCTTCATTATAGTAGCTTCCACCCCTTGTCTCAGAAAGACAGCATTCCCTTCAGCCAATTTCTGAGACTGAGGAGGAATTGTACTAGGTTAACAGACTATGACCAGAAAGCTACTATAATGAAGGAGAAGTTTCTGGAACGTGGCTACCCTAATAAATTAATACGCGACTCCTTTAAAAGAGCCAGGTATTATGACCGTCAACACCTTCTTAGAGGCACAAACACAAAACGGGATGCTAGTCTAGTATTTGTAACTAGGCACTCCATGTTGAATAAACAAATTCAACAAATTCTGTATGCAAACTGGCATATCCTTAATGTCAACAAAAGTGGTACTGAAAGCATAAATAAACCCCTTTTCGCATATAAGAAAAACAAAAACATCAAGGATATAGTTGTCAAATCAAGGATGCCAACTCAGAAGGCCTTGAGTCAAAGAAATATCATCACTGGGGCTCCAGTGATTGGCAACCATAGATGTGGTACTTGTAAAATCTGTCCACAAGCCATTGAAACTGCTGAATTTACCTTCAATAATACATCTATTCCCCTGCCAACTATGACAAATTGTAAAACTGCGAACATTGTTTATCTTTTAATTTGTCCTTGTAACAAAGGCTATGTGGGTGAATCGTCACGTTCTGTAAATACTAGGATCACGGAACACAAATCAGCGATACGTACGCAAAAGTTAACTGCCCCCTTAGTATCACACTATCTGGATAAGGACCACAAACCTGATGACATCCGTTGGATAGTCTTAGAAAAAATCGTGGCAAAAGCTGGCATTAACACAGATAAAATCCGTCGCAAACGTGAAGTATTCTGGATATTTACTTTGGACACGTTTAAATCAGGCCTTAATTCCGAAATTCCATGGCAGCAAGCTATCCTTTAATATTATCATCTGAGCATAAGCTTAAATAAAAAAGAGGTACTTGACTCTAACCTTGTACTAATTATGAGAGACAAAGTACATATACCACTATTCATACATCTAATATACATATTTACTTAACAATTAAGCTAATTAATATGTGAGGTCTCTTAATGAGAGCATGTTTATATTTTAAAACAAAGGGGTACCTGAATTTAAGTTTGCAGAGAACTGTAAAATAGAGGAAACGTGCTATTATTCAAACTTCATATACCATCTAATTATAAATGTAAATTGTCCACAAATATAAACAGATCCTTGTTGATTAACTCTAACAGCTAAAATATAACATCTTTAAACGATATAAACATATCGATTTCCATAGTGGTTTCGGCTTTGTGAAACTGAGAGCCAGAGCAAGTTATAGTCTTTTTTCCAATAGCTTTATAACCTTAACTATAGTATCCTAAACCCCGCACCAGTCTGCTTTTGATCTCCATGTAAACAAGCGGGATCCGTGTCCCGTTCGGTTATCATCATCGAGCTGCGCCTGGGGAAATTGGCTACAGCTGCTAGCCATGCAACGCGAGTAAACGAACGCGCGTTTTTTTTAAATAAAAAGCCCGGACCCGCTCAGTCCGTTTACATCGCGGACGTCGGAAACATCATCGTAACAGAACCCCCGTTAGAACGCTCGAACACCAGTATTATAAGGTACGTTCTGAACTCGCCAACTATATCGTGCTGGTTAATGTAGAAACTCTTTGTAAAAAAAACTAGACTAAATATAGGTATGCTGATTTTAATATTGCTTCCATTCTGTATTCCCTTCAACAGTGGCAAATACCCTCAGCGCAGCTGACAGCGCTATTAGATCAAGGTAATGACACCAACATGCCCTATCTGGGAAACACTATATAGCAATATTTAAATATGGTACAATAGAGTTGTCCTTTTTTATGTCCCTTTATATTCAGATTAACTACAAAGAAAGTGATTCAAAAGCCTGTACCTCTTCGGTGGTTTACCTTGCGAAAAAAATACTTCAGAAATATCAGATTTTTAAGGTATGCGTTAATGCCGTAAGAAAAATGTGATTAGGAGACTAATACTGCAAAGTGTGCAAACACACCAAGATAATATTAGGACATATTATGATGCTAGGACCTGTCTTTGATATAAAATCTATACTTACCTGTACAGTGCCTGCTTCTAAATGACAAATAAGAGTCTTAAGATATGAATAACATATAAATAATAAAGGCACCAAGTTAAAAAACTTTTTATCGCACGACCAGACTCTCAGATAGTAACTTTCTCTTGTCCTCACTCAAACTTAGAACCAGTTCTCTAAATTAAGGATCCCAAAGATTTACTCTACTTTTCAACATGTGATGTCATTTGATGGATAGAAAACCACGCGGCAGGAGTAAATAAGGTATTCCTATAGAATAGATAATACTATGATAAAAAATACACAGTCGGATTTGAACTCAAATGGGTACATGTCTATTTTTCAGAATACCTAACACTGGACTAATGATATTAAATGTGTCACCATAAGAGGCAAAAGCGTTGATACTTCATCCTGTCCCTTGTTGTGTAAGTAGAAATAGTCCTTACCTCACTCTACCTACATCCCATACCCTGATCTTTTATTCCATCAGTTAGGTTGCCTCTGTGTTGAGTGTGTAAGGCCTTATTCCTCTGTATCTATGTCTATACCTATCCTTTGGACTCTCTCCCCTTTTTCTATCTTTCTTTTCATGAAACTCTAGTGCCTAATATGGAGCTGCTGGTAACAGAACCTATCCCCAAAGAAAACTATCAAAACTAGAACTGTTAATGAAATAGATACACTTTAAGTGACGATCTTTTATCTAGCTAATAAGGCAAATTGTCAACAAATATGCATTGATGTATCTGGAAAGCATAAAAATTAGATAGTCTGGCGTCAATTATAATCTGCTGTTTGCACAAAAAGCCAAAAATGTACATATATCCTTATAGCAACAGCAATAGACCCATAAAATATAGAAATATAAACTGAGTTGTAAATAGCTGTACTGTAGTAGTGTGTCTGAATTGTAGATATATTCAAAATATGTTTTTGTTCTTGTTTTTTCTATTTAGGTTATATCACTACTTTTTATTTATGTTTAATATACGAATGACGGTCACCTGACGAAGGCCTCAGGCCGAAACGCGCGTAGTTCCACTCAACCGCATTGCCTTCATCAATTTACCAACAACTGAATATTTCGTATATCACGGGGTTAATGTGTATATGTAATTGTGTTTATGTAAACTTTTCTGTTCTCACTTATTAATGTGTTTTGATATCATGGAATACACATCAAGCTTCTTTTTAAATGTAAACAATGAATTAAAAAAGTAAATGAATTTTGCACAAAAAATATGAATAACAAACAAAATATACCAAAAACAAAATATAAATAAACTAAAGGATTTTTGTATAAATTTTTGTTTCAGCACACAGTTATTTGATTGCTCTAGAGGGTCTATTATTCTGTTTGGATTCTGATTCAGGGAGTATCTATGCCCTTAGAGTTTAGCTACACTGCCTTTCTCTATATATTATATCGAAATAAAGCCTTATGACTGACTGCATACATATACAGGATCCAAAGAGCACAATTCTCCAGGTGTCTTGTATTCAATATTTTTTATATTGGAATTTGCCTCTCGAAGAAATTCTAGTAAATCATCCCAAGCGTACTCAGCACAGCTTAGGGTAAGGAACCATGTTGGAGTTCCTAAGTTCCGTAGCATACATTTCAGTTCTCCATGACGACGGTACCAATATTCATTAGTCCCACGCTGACATGCCATCAAATTAATGAGCTGCGATTCTAGATGATCATCTCTCTGCTGCATTTATCCATAACATCTTTTGCAGATACATTTTGCAGATGTATTCCAGTTTTTAAAATGTGATTGAGCGCATATGATAGTCCAGACAAGTCACTTTAAAAAAAATTGAAATATATAAGGATCTTCTGCATTTAATCTTGTTGTCTGATATTCAGATGCAGGAATCTGCACAGGACGTTCATCATATCGTCCTCATTTTCCAGTTGGGAACAACTGTGGAAAACAATGAGCTTCCAAGCTCTCTTCCCATACACTCATGGGAGTTCCTTTTGCTTTTTTCATTTGGAACAAATCAATAGTGTTCCCCATCACTTCTTTTGAATGAAGTGGATGCGCACTGTAATGTTCTTAACATATCCACTTTTTCAAATTGTCCACTTGACGTTTCAGTATCTTCTGCTAAAACTGTTTCTTCTTCTCCCATATAAACATTCTTATAGTCTCTATTGTTCTTTATCAAATACAATGTTGCCTTTTCTTATTCCTAGTGAGGCTTCATGAAGGTAATTTTGCGCAAGTGAGGTGGGGCACGGAGGGACAGAAAACCAACAGAATTTCTTATTTGCTGATTTTCTTATTCTTAGTCGGCACAACATTAACAAGAATAACTAATGATTCACTTTCTACACTCTCTACACCAATAGTTTCAATATTTTTCTTTAAATCTAACGGTAAATACGCAACTCTTCATTTTAATTCTCTTTGTAAATCTGAAGGAGGCAATTTATCTGTTTTTGGCTCCATACGAACAATAGCCTGAAACGGGTGCACACATTGAATGAGAATAGACTCATAGGTGTTTAAATCTATCAGTTCCGTAGGAATAGCAGCGAACTCTAGATTATTATGAACAGCTCTAGCAGGCATTTTATTCTCATCTAATTTATTATAACAATATTTACAAATATGCTGATCAGAACCCAAATCAAAACAATTCTCTACCAACAAATAAGTTGCACATTCTTTCCACTTATCTTTATTTTCTTTTTCACTTTTTAAACACTCCGGGCCCGATTCACAGAATGAACTTAAGACTCAATCCTAAACTTACTACTATTTTGGTATTCACATAATGCACTTACTACTTTTGGAATTCACAGAATGAACTTACTACTTTTGGTATTCACAGAAGTTAGGATTTTGTCTTACAGACTTAAGACAGACTTAAGACAGACTTAAGACAGACTTAAGACAAAATCCTAACTTAAGTCTGTCTTAAGTTTGTCTTAAGTCTATCTTAAGTTTGTCTTGAGTCTGTTTTACGTTTGTCTTAAGACAAACTTAAGACAAAATCCTAACTTCTGTGAATACCAAAAGTAGTAAGTTCATTCTGTGAATACCAAAAGTAATAAGTGGATTCTGTGAATGCCAAACGTAGTAAGTGCATTCTGTGAATACCAAAATAGTAGTAAGTTTAGGATTGAGTCTTAAGTTCATTCTGTGAATCGGGCCCTCCTAGTCTGGTTTTTGTAGTGAGTTTGGTGACAACAAATGCACGAAAAAGTTGGCCTTTCATCTGAAATTACTCTAAACTTAGTAATTTAATTTTCAATTTTTTTTGGACAACTATGTTTAACATTTACTACAACATTGTCTTCTATTAATGTCTGAGTTTCTTCACTCTCTTCTTCAGGACCAATGTAACAAAACTCAATATCATCACAAACCTTTTTCACATCTGATACTAACCCACGCAAAAGAGCACTGTTCAACTCATTTAACTTTAGTGCTGGACATTTTGCATAATAGAATCTTCTCACTAACTTCCGCATTGGAGTATGATGTACTGCCAACATCCTGAAATGGTGAAAAAC
Organism: Lissotriton vulgaris; assembly: GCF_964263255.1. Taxonomy (NCBI): domain Eukaryota; kingdom Metazoa; phylum Chordata; class Amphibia; order Caudata; family Salamandridae; genus Lissotriton; species Lissotriton vulgaris. Next base: position 26,372 of record NW_028245919.1, on the reverse strand, counting down.
ACTTTGACATACTTTCCTAGCCAGAGAATGACCATGCAAACCAGTATGTTTTCTCACTCTGCAAGCGTCGAGTCCTTGCAACCCCTTAATCTTTTGTTTCACACTTTTTTACAATATGCTTATAAGAAATTGTGTAATTTCCCAAGTGTACACTGGGGCTTTAGGACATCTGCCTAGAACTTCATCAGCTATCACTTCTTCTGCATTTCTAGGAACCATTTGCTCTATCTCAACTGGACAACCACTTCTAACCTCATAAGCTCGACCACTGGTGTCAACTGCATGCAAAAAATCATTGGTCTGTAAATAACTCTCTTCATTAAAAAAAAGGCTCAGAACTTGAACTGTGTTTCCATTGCTGTGAGAAAATATCACAAAAATTACTTTTGTTAATTACTCTTTTCCTCTTACTTTTGGCCTTCATTAAATGGATTGGTTTATCTAGTGATCGAATTCTCTTTACTACTAAAATAAATAGTTTCCTCTTTACCTCAAAAGCCTTTTCAACAATAGATTCGATGTGATTCTTCTTTTTATAAAATACTGCTCTCTTTCTATATTTATTTGTATCTTTCATCAAATTATGCACTACTCTGTTGTAAAATGCTTTTTTGCAGATTTCTTTATATTGATTTTCTCTTCTTTTACTATAAGTTGTATCCTAAGTATGTACATTGTTTTTTTTTCTTTCTTATTCTTTGCACTTTCTTTGCGTTTGGAACATTTTCACTGCTTTGCACATTTCCATTTTTTTGTGAATCTAGTAATATTTTTTATGAAGTCCTTTGTGGTCTTACCAGAAATTTTTCTCTTTTAGTCACATTATGTTGGTCTTCCAATACTTGTGGTTCAGTTTTTTTCAAGTAAGTATCCCTTTTCTGACCTTTTCTTCTTCTTTCTTTATCCGGCATGATAACTTTATTTTAATGATGATAAACAGTATCTGTAAAAAATTATCATAAATAAATATGCATTAATAAGATATAAATTATACCTTTTTATTACTATACAAACACATTTCATATACATTTTGACTAAAAAACTGTAGGCCTGAAGCACAACTATGAAGGTGGTAAGCGCACTACATACATAGTGCATAGCAGTTTGAAGCAATCAATAACAATAAAACCTGAAGCACTGTATGAGTACATGCATATTTACTAAATGACCACAATACTATAAGGAAAGACACAGAGTGAATTCATAATTGGTTCACTTTTACTTTAGTAAATAGATTACTACAAGGTACATAAAAAGTCACTATGATTTTACAACAGTACAGATTTAGAATTTAGAGTAGTGCAGTGTTGTTTGTCTAGTTTAAGGGGTTGTGCTGTGGTAGTGTTCTAGGACAGTGTAGTGGTGTTTGGGTAGTGTAGGAGGTAGTGCTAGGGGTAGATTTAGGGTTTAGGGTAGTGTAGTGGTCTTTGTGTAGTGTAGGGGATCCTGCTTGGGTAGTGTTGTTCTAGGATAGTGCAGTGGTGTTTGGGTAGCGTATTAGGTCATGCTGGGGTAGATTTAAGGTTTGGGGTAGTACAATGATGTTTGGGTAGTGTAGGGGGTCGTGCTTTGTACTGTTTTAGTACTTAGGGTAGTACAGTGGTGATTATGTAGTATAGGGGGTCGTACTAGGGGTAGATTCAGAGTTTAGGGTAGGGCATTGGTGTTTGTGTAGAGAGTCGTGCTGTGGTAGTGTTTTAGGGTACTGCAGTAGTGTTTGGGTAGTGTACAGGGTCATGCTGGGGTAGATTTAAGGTTTAGGGTTGTGCAATGGTGTTTGGGTAGTTTAGTGGATCATGCTAGTATAGTGTTTTAGAGTTTAGGGTACGGCAGTGGTAAATGGGTAGTATAGGGGTTCATGCTGAGGGTACAGTTAGAGTTTAGGGTAGTGCAGTTGTGTTTGTGTAGTGTAGGAGGTCGTGCTGGAGTAGATTTAAGGTTTAGAGTACTGCAGTGGTGAATGGGTAGTGTAGGGGGTCATGCTGGGGTAGAATTAGGGTTTAGGGTTGTGCAGTGGTGTTTATGTAGTGTAGTGGGTTGTGCTGCCATAGTGTTTTATGGTAGTGCAGTAGGGTTTGAGGAGTGTACGGTGTCATGCTGGAGTAGATTTAAGGTTTAGGGTAGTGCAATGGTGTTTGGGTTGTGTAGGGGTCGTGCTGGGGTAGTCGTTTAGGGTTTAGGGTAGTACAGTGGTGAATGGGTAGTGAAGGGGGTCGTGCTGAGACTAGATTTAAAGTTTAGAGTACTGCAATGGTGTTTTGGTAGTGTAGTGAGTCATGCTGGTATAGTGTTTTAGAATTTAGGGTAGTGCAGTGGTGAATGGGTAGTGTAGGGGGTCGTGTTGGGGTAGATTTAGAGTTTAGGGCAGTGCAGTGGGTTTGTGTTGTGGAAGAGGTGTGGCGCAGCGGCCAGGGCGACTTACGCCGGATGCTGGGGATCACGGTTCGATCCCCGGCACCGGTGGCAGGGGTCTGCCCAGCACCATGTGACTCTGGGCAAAAGCTTGCTTTATCTTCCCGATGGCCACCAGCGCCTGGAAACCTACTACAGATAGCTGTGTGCTTTACAAATACAGGATTATTATAAGAGGTCATGCTAGAGTAGATTTAATGTTTAGAGTACTGTAAAGTGTGTGGGTAGTGTAGGGGGTTGTGCTGGGGTAGTGTTTTAGTGTTTAGGTTAGTGCAGTGGTGAATAGGTGATGTAGGGGATCCTGCTGGGGTAGATTTAGGGATTAGGGTTGTGCAGTGGTGTTTATGTAGTGTAGGGGATCGTGCTGAATTACTCTTTTAGGGTAGTGCAGTGCTGTGTGGGTAGTGTAAGGGTCGTGCTGGGGTAAGTTTAAGGTTTAGGGTAGTGCAATGGTATTTGGGTAGTGTAGGGGGTTGTGCTAGGGTAGTGTTTTACAGTTTAGGGTAGTGCATTGGTGTTTGTGTTGTGTAGAGAGTCATACTGGAGGTAGATTTAGAGTTTAGGGTAGTCCACTGGTATTTGTGTCCTGTAGGGGGTCGTACTGAGGTACTCTTTTAGGGTAGCATAGTGATGTTTGGGTAGTGTAAGGGGTCATGCTAGGGTAGGTTTAAGGTTTAGGGTAGTGCAATAGTATTTAGGTAGTGTGGGGTTGTGCTGGGGTAGTGTTTTAGGGTTTAGGGTAGTGCAGTGGTATTTGGGTAGTGTAGGGGGCTGTGCTGAGGTAATGTTTTAGGGTTTAAAGTTTTGCATTGGTATTTGGGTAGTGTAAAGGGTCATGCTGAAGGTAGTGTCACTGCAAGATTACATGTACTTATATGTCTGCAAACACATCAACCAACCAAATTATTCTCACTCAATGTTCCCAAAAGGACACTGACTCACAGTATGATTCTAGACAAATAAAAATATTTCTTATAAATGGAGTATATAGATACTGACTGGGGACATGCAGGCCTAAAATACAAGTATGAAGTTGATTACACTACTACTTGCATAGTGCATAGGAGTTTCAAGCACTGCATGCCCGAAATCTTGGCTCACTGCAAGATTACATGCACTTATATGTCTGCAAACACATCAACCAACCAAACCATTCTCTTTCAATTTTCCCAAATGGACACTGACTCACAGTGTGATTCTAGACAAATACCAATATTTCCTATAAATGGAGTAGTAGGGTAGTACAGTGGTGTTTGGGTAATGTAAGGGATTGTGCTGGGTAGGTTTAAGGTTTAGTGTAGTGCAATGGTGTTTGGGTAGTGTAAAATGTCATGCTCGGATAGTGTTCTAAGGTAGCACAGTGGTGTTTGGGTAGTGTAAGAGGTTGTGCTGTGGTAGATTTAAGGTTTAGGGTAGTGCAATGGTGTTTGGGTAGTGTATGGAGTCGTGCTAGGGTAGTGTTGTAGGGTAGTGCAGTGGTGCCTATGTAGTACAAGGGGTCATGAGAGGGATAGTGTTTTAGGATTTAGGGTAGTGCAATGTTGTTTGAGTAGTGTAGGGAATCGTGCTGTGGTTAGTGTCACTGCAAGAGTACGTGTATATATATCTATGCAAACACATCAACCAACCAAATCATTCTCTCTCAATTTTCCCAAATGGACACTGACTCATAGTGTGATTCTAGACACATAACAATATTTCTTATAAATGGAGTAGTAGGGTAGTACAGTGGTGTTTTGATAGTGTAAGAGGTTGTGCTGTGGTAGATTTAAGGTTTAGGATAGTGCAATGGTGTTTGGGTAGTGTAGGAGGTCGTGTTGGGGTAGTGGTCTAGAGTAGTGCAGTGCTGTTTATGTAGTGTATGGGGTCATGCTAGAGATAGTGTTTTAGGGTTTAAGGTAGTGCAGGGGTGTTTGTGTAGTGTCGGGGTCATGCTGAGGTAGTGTTTCAGGAAAGTATAGTGGTGTTTGGGTAGTGTAGGAGATCATGCTGGGGTAGATTTAAGGTCTAGGGTAGTGCAATGTTCTTTGAGTAGTGTAAGGGGTCGTGCTGGGGTAGTGTTTTAGGGTTTAGGGTAGTGCAGTGGTGAATGGGTAGTGTAAGTGGTCGTGCTGGAGGTAGATTAAGGGTTTAGGGTAGTGCAGTGGTGTTTGTGCAGTGTAGGGAATCGAGCTGAGGGTAGTGTCACTGCAAGAGTACATGTATTTATATGTCTGCAAACACATCAGCCAACCAAATCATTCTCTCTGAATTTTCCCAAATGCACACTGACTCACAGTGTGAGTCTAGACAAATAACAATATTTCTTATAAATGGAGTAGTAGGGTAGTACAGTGGTGTATGGGTAGCGTACTGGGTCGTGCTAGGGTACGTTTAAGGTCTAGGGTAGTGCAATGTTCTTTGAGTAGTGTAAGGGGTCGTGCTGGGGTAGTGTTTTAGGGTTTAGGGTAGTGCAGTGGTGAGTGGGTAGTGTAAGTGGTCGTGCTGGAGGTAGATTAAGGGTTTAGGGTAGTGCAGTGGTGTTTGTGCAGTGTAGGGAATCGAGCTGAGGGTAGTGTCACTGCAAGAGTACATGTATTTATATGTCTGCAAACACATCAACCAACCAAATCATTCTCTCTGATTTTTCCCAAATGCACACTGACTCACAGTGTGAGTCTAGACAAATAACAATATTTCTTATAAATGGAGTAGTAGGGTAGTACAGTGGTGTATGGGTAGCGTACGGGGTCATGCTAGGGTACGTTTAAGGTTTAGGGTAGCGCAATGGTGTTTGGGTAATGTAGGAGGTCATGCTGGTATAGTGTTCTAATGTAGTACAGTGGTGTTTGTGTAGTGTAAGAGGTCGTGCTGTGGTAGATTTAAGGGTTAGGGTAGTGCAAAGGTGTTTGGGTAGTGTACGGAGTCATGCTGGGGTATAGTTTTAAGGTAGTGCAGTGGTGTTTATGTAGTGTATGGGGTCATGCTAGGGATAGTGTTTTAGGGTTCAAGGTAGTGCACTGGTGTTTGTGTAGTGTAGGGGGTCATGCTGGGGTAGTGTTCAAGGAAAGCACAGTGGCGTTTGTGTAGTGTAGGAGGTCGTGCTAGGGTAGATTTAATGTTTAGGGTAGTGAAATGGTGTTTGAGTAGTGTAGGGGGTCATGCTGGGTGAGTGTTCTAGGGTTTAGGGTAGTGCAGTGGTCAATGGGTAGTGTACATGGTCGTGCTGGTGGTAGATTAAGGGTTTAAGGTAGTGCAGTGGTGTTTGTGTAGTGTAAGGAATCGTACTGGGGGTAGTGTCACTGCAAGAGTACATGTATTTATATGTCTGCAAACACACCAACCAACCAAATCATTCTCTCTCAATTTTCCCAAATGGACACTAACTCATAGTGTGATTCTAGACAAACAACAATATTTCTTATAAATGGAGTAGTAGGGTAATACAGTGGTGTATGGGTAGTGTAAGGGGTCTTGCTAGGGTACGTTTAAGGTTTAGGGTAGTGCAATTGTGTTTGGGTAGTGTAGGAGGTCATGCTGGGATAGTGTTCTAAGGTAGTACAGTGGTGTTTGGGTAGTGTAAGAGGTCGTGCTAGGGTAGATTTAAGGTTTAGGGTACTGCAATGGTGTTTGAGTAGTGTAGGGGGTCATGCTGGGGTAGTGTTTTAGGGTAGTGCAGTTGTGAATGGGTAGTGTACATAGTCGTGCTGGAGGTAGATTAAGGGTTTAGGGTATTGCAGTGGTGTTGGTGTAGTGTAGGAAATCGTGCTGGTTGTAGTGTCACTTCAAGAGTACATGTATTTATATGTCTGCAAACACATCAACCAAACAAATCATTCTCTCTCAATTTTCCCAAATGGACACTGACTCATAGTGTGATTCTAGACAAATAAAAATATTTCTTATAAATTGAGTAGTAGGGTAGTACAGTGGTGTTTGTGTAGTGTAAGGGGTCGTCCTGGGATAGGTTTACGGTTTAGGGTAGTGCAATGGTGTTTGGTTAGTGTAGCAGGTCGTGCTAGGATAGTGTTCTAAGGTAGTACAGTGGTGTTTGGGTAGTGTAAGAGGTAGATTTAAGGTTTAGGGTAGTGCAATGGTGTTTGGGTATTGTAGGGGGTTGTGCTGGGATAGTGTTCTAGGGTAGTTCAGTGGTGTTTATGTAGTGTACGGGGTATTGCGTAGGATCCGCGCATCCCGCTGCTGTGCTTTAAAGGTTATTAGCCCCGGGGTGGCCAAATCTCGGGGCATTTTCAAAAAATAGTGTGTGGGTGGGGGTCCCAAACCCCCCCACACTGCCCCGGGGAACGGCACCCCTTAGGGCTCTAAGTTAATATATGTGGGGGGCTCACGGGCCCCCCCCGCAGCCCCAGGGACCGCCACTCCCTGGAGATTCAAAAGATTAAGTAAGGGGGGGCTCTGAGGCCCCCCCCAGCCCCAGGGCTTCTTCAGAGTGTGAAAGATTCCTGTTTTCCTGATCCCACCTGCTGGGAGTGGAGCTCTCATTTGGCAGGAGCTGTCATCCCTCCAACCGAGTGAAAGCAACCTGCTATCTTCTGAGGGTGGTTACCTTGGGAGAGAGCAGGAGCTAAAGCAGCGATAAGGGGCTTGATAATATGCCCTATAGATTTCCAATAGAAGCCCAGGTTTGATGTCCTTCACACCAGAACCTGGGCTTCTATGAGAATTCTATAGGGCATATTATAAAGCCCCTTATCGCCGCTTTAGCAGCAGTTTCCTGCCGCAAAAGCGGCGATAATGTTATTGCCGTTCTTGATAATATGGCCCTCAGATTCTCTGTGGATCCTCATAGGATGCTCAAATTCAAGCAACGATGCCATGATTAGCTGGCTCTAACTTGAGTGGAAAGTTGTGGCTGCTGTTTTGTTCATTGGGACTTGGTTCCCAGTTGGAAAAATAAAGTTAAAAAGTGATAGAAGGGGTCAGGGTAGAGGTACCCTGACCCCATGGGACTAATGTAGGGGTATATATACATATTGATATGTAAAGGAGGTTTACATGTTTTGCTTATCTTAAATGTACTGCTCATGCCTTGCAAAGGCATGTGTGGTAAAGGCATCACTGTTGTAAAAACATGTGTGGTAAAGGCTACATGGAAAGGCATGCGTGGTAAAGATATTTGTTGCTATGTCAGACAAACTTCCATGAAACAATCCTGCCATAAGAAAGGATTCCCACTAGTTCAGCACTTTTTTCCGAAATGAATGCCGAATATGTTCTATTGTTATGCCAGTGCCCTCTAAGTAGTTTGTTTACAGTTTTACGGACATGCAGGGAGTTCTTCACCTGCTCATTGGAGCCATTTTTGATTTTCCCTCCTTAGCTCCACCATGACTTGGTGAATCTGTGTATGGAAAATCTGTGTTCGCAGGCCTGCACTAGATGGGGCAAGCTTTCCAATTCTGCAAAGGCGGTCACCAAGTGAAGGAAGAGCCACTGCTAGTGCCTGCACAGGAAGAGCATCAGCATTTTCGCCAACTCAAAATGGGATGGGTGGACTATGGATTTGGTGGGGAGAGAGCCCTTTCGATTTATGGAAAACTTCACTCAAATACTGAAAGGCTCAATCAACCTCAAAAAATAATTTTGTAATTTTGAACAGTGAAGATGAGTGAAACGTTTCAAATTCCAACAATGCCAGCAGCTACATAAGCCAAACAGGCCCCAGCAAATCATTTCATTAGACATATTTCTGAACATTTTTCCTTTTTTCAAAATGCTGGCTCATTTTAACATATGCATTTACTTTTGTAATTGTGCTTACATTTATCTAGTATGTGGGTTCTTTCCCTTGACTCCCATCACAAGTTCACTTCATCACTTCTGAAGGGGAATTTGTAGCCTTGTCAGCTAGGGAAGGACTGAGTCTTCCTGGGTTTAAAAAAGAGCATTGTTCTTTCTCTGTATGCCAATTTTCTGTTCTGGATTAAATTATGGTTTAGGATGTAGGCACACCTCTATTGTATTTCCTCTGAATGAAGGTTGATAACATGATCTCACCTGATACAATACGAGCACCGGTTAGTGAAGAAGTCAGGAGGAATACTGGGGCATATTATCAAGGACAGGCGATACATTATCGCCGCTTTTATCGGCAGGAAACTGCTGGTAAAGCGGCGATAATGGCCTTGATAATATGCTCTATGAATTCCAATCGAAGCCCATGTTAGATGTGAAGACATGTAACATGGGCTTCGATTGGAATTCATAGAGCATATTATCAAGGCCATTATCGCCGCTTTATCGGCAGTTTCCTGCCGATAAAAGCGGCGATAATGCATCGCCTGTCCTTGATAATATGCCCCTATGTACGGTCCCATCCTGATGATAGTGACGCAAACATTCAGCATTTATATCCGTGCAATTCTGCAAACCAGTTTCAGAATTCTGTTCACGGTTTTGCTTATTTATTTAATAAGTACTTCTATGATTACTTCCGTATTCATTTATTGACGTACGGATACAGACAGTGCTCACTACTTTCCCCCAGGGTGAAACCTGCAGCTGAACTGATGTTTGGAATCTGTTTTTATTTTGTTAAGGCCTGCATGTCAGCTGGCACTCAAGGAGAAGACAGCAATTCTCTGTGCAGTATGAGGTGACACTAATCAAAAGCTCCAGCAGCAATGAGATAATGTTCACTTCTTACGTTATCACCCGTAAATAATATTCGTGCTTCTTGATAAATGTGTTCTTCTGCCATCAGAAACATATTCTGCCAAATTCCATCGCAATACAATCAGAAACACACACCCTTCACCTAGTTGGGTGCAGGTACTTAGCGCCATATGTATCAAGGAACCAATTTGCGATTCTGTAATAGCGATTTGTAAGAAATCGCTATTTCAGAATCGCAAAATGGTATGTATCAAGAAAAACTATTTTTTTTTGCGATTTCTTGATATTCCTTAATTGCGAATTCGCAAATTGCGAATTCGCAATTAAGGAATACCTTCCCATTAATTTCTATGGGCCAGGAGGCCCATAGGAAGGAATGGGAATTTTTCTCAATTTGCGAATTCGCAATTTGCTAATCGCAAATAGAGATAATTTCAAGGGTGCAGGGGTGTCCAAAGGACACCCTGTTGCACCCCTGAAGTAGTGTGGCTCACTGGTTAGAGGCGGCAGACTCGAGAGCAGAGGACGGCCCGGGACCAGGGTTCGATTCCCGGCGCGGCAGGTTTCTGGACCAGGGTCAGCGGACTCGATAATTCTCTCGCCTCGGTGCCCACTCTGATCAGCGATCACACTCGGCAACTCTGGGCATTAGCTTGCCTCATCTTCAGTAACGGCCCCACCAGACCGCCGGGGATGCCTGGTCTCACCCTGGAGATACCCATTAAGGGTCCATCTCTCAGGGAAGCCAGGAAGGGTTTCGCAGCGGTCGAAGCGCCTTGGGACCCTACGGGTAAGTAGTGCGCTATATAAATGCCTATACATTACACTATACATTGAAATAAGCATAGGTGCACATGTGGTGCACATACATGCCCCAAGGGCATGTATGTGCGTCACATGGCACTTTGAAAAATGCAAAAATTTGCATTTTTCAAGGAATTCGCAACTTGCGATTCCTTATTTTGCATTGGATTTTCCTTCATACATATAAATTTGCGAATTCCCATTCGCAAAGGCCAAAATTCTGTGAATTTCGGACTTTGCGAATGCGAATTTCAATGATACATATGGCCCTAAATGTCAGTATAGATTACCGCATTAGAAAACTTTGTACCAATTCACGAAACAGATTTTTAAAAGTCCAATATTCCTCCAACATACTGACTTTCAGGGATGTCATTTACAATTCTATGATTTTGTTTCTAAAAATCTTCACCAGTTTTAGATTTTCAAAAATATTCCAACTGGTACCAACTTCTCTCATGCAGAATTTCAAGAAGGTGGAATCTCTGCGTGAATAAATCATGTACATAAGATGATTTGCAATTTTAATTTTCTTATTATATTCCCGGCAGGAAAGATTTCATTTGCTGTGGAGAAATTCCCTCCAATAAAAACATGGGGTGCTGTCTTTCTTTTCTCGTTTGGAAAGGCTCTTACCCATGACAGGTGTGTTGCTGTTGCTCGCTGCTTTTAGCCCAACCACTCACGCATAATACCACCATTCCTTGCCCCAACCCTAAATTCACAATGAACAACTTGCCATATTGGATGGCTATCTGCTTTTTCTAATCTTAAAACTCTCCCAATCCAGAAACGTTGAACGACTTCAGCGATATAGTGTTAATAAGGATAACTGAAGCAACATATGACACTAACTTGAGCTTGGTAAATTTCACAGGCTGCATTTATCACATCCATGACACAATAAGGATAAAATGGAGTGCATATAGTCACCATGGCCTAGGCTTCTTCAAGGCTTCTGGGTGGCCCTGAGGACAATCAGTTCTAGTTCAAGTCAGGACTCTGAGAGAAATGCATGCAGCATAATAGCACTGTCTAGGAGAACAACAGAGAAAAGTATCTAGGTGTATGTGAAATATATGCCGAGATAGACACTTTAGGGTCGATTACCATGTCGGACAGACGTCGCAACCATTACTATGCGACCTCAAATGGAGCGGTTGCATACACTCATTACTCTATAGGACCTTGCGTTGCAGCCGTAAACCGACCGTAACACAAGCTCCCATAGATAAATGGGAGATTGTGTTAATCCCTGCACACCCGTGGTAGGCACCTGAAGGTGCCTGCCACAAGGTGCAGGGATCAACAAGGGGGCACAATAGGTGCACCCTCGGCCGCCAACCAGGGGCCGCAAATAAAAGGGGGCCCTGATAGGGGCACCTAAACATGGTTTCCGACAGGCTTTCCATGTCGAAAAGCCCGGCATGGAAAGCCTGTCGGAAACCATGCATCGTACTCCAGATAGCATATAATACCGTTCATGTGGATTATGGACCGGTTTCTGACTGGCCGATGGGCTCCTTGAGCACATTGGAATCCAGCTGGAATGACTGGCTGGTTTCAATTCTCACTGGCTGTAGTATAATCAGCAGGTTAAAATTAAAATTGATGATCTCAGTCGGAAAGCCTCTGATCTAAGGTCGGAGGCTTTTCGACAGAGATCGTAATAGGCCCTTGAAAGTAGAATTACGTTATTTCCTACTACACAAATAATTGAACAGTATTCAATTTCCTTACATGAAAATATGGAAAAATATATTTTTGCTCACAACTATTTTCCAGCATGTGGCTATGACAAGCATTTGCCACTTAGAATTTAAATGTGCCATTCAACCATAATTATGAACACAAATGTGTCCTCTAAAGTAGTATTGATACTACCTGCATTTCATTGACCTGATTAATTTCTCTTTTGAATTCAGGTTGCGCTCAAGCAGCTATTAGGATAGCTCTATGAGTTACATGTTTTTACTGAGTTATGCAGTTTGTAGAGGAGTTGGTGTGATAGATGTCTCAACCAGTGGTAGAAACTCATTGGACAATAAACTATGTGCATTAACTGCAGAGCTCAAATTTAAATCCAAAGTGATCAAAAATTGATCACTTGCCACCACAGGTGGCTCAGGTGCAAGGATTAACATAAGACTCAATTTGGCCAAATCTTGCTACCCAACCAGATTTCTAACTTTTAAAGCCACATGAACGTTCGCAATGATTGTTCTACCTAGGCAAGTCACAGAGTCATTGAAAAATCCTAATAGATCAATATCTTGCTCTCCAAAACCTTTGGGGGTTACATCCAGCTGCTGGGGAGAAAAACCCTTACCCCAATGCTGATAGAAACAAACATCAGATAAAAATGGTTATTGGAGCACCTGAATCAGCCAACATTTTAATAGGGGCCTTTCCAATTGAGACCGTACACTAAGATTTGCGACTAAGGTTAGGAATGTTGTTGAAATTATTGCATACCTGAATTTTAAGAATAACCTTAGATAAATCTGAAGTGCAATCATCCACTTCAATATCCACATTGCTAACCTTGAGGGCCAGCTTACCACCTCTACAAACACTCTGAAAATGGCCCAATTTCTTGGATTAAACACATTGTTTACCCAAGGTCAGGCAATTTGAATTATTGAATACACAAAAAGAAGCTGCTCTTGAGTAAAAAGTGGCTGAAACTAAATGTGGCAAAAACTACATTGTGGACGCTGGCATCTCACAAAAGATGAAGTACTGTCCTCAAACACCACCAAGTGTCATGCTTTATCATCGGCAGACCTCGCTCTCTAAGAACTGGGGTTGATATAGAGCGGGCCTTCACCTAGAGACAGGGAGGCACTTCTAAAGCTAAGTGGTGGCCAGTGAAATGTGACTGAAGTTCTAAAAACCAGATTAATTTCTGAATTAACATTCATTCAGAAAGGCAATTATATGGTATTACAATAACAGACATGGTGAAAGGAGGGGAATTATTACCCCATCACCATAGTGGCTAAATTTGTCTACATGTTTCTGCCTATATGATCCAAAGACTCTGTGGCATTCATCAGGAAAAAAGAATTCATCTGGGCTCCTTTCTTACCAAATTTATTCAGTATGACGTTCCCACTAGGTAGGCTGACCTGTGTCACTCTACCAACAGATGATTTTCATAAAACCTGCACACATAAGTGAATAGAGAAAATTGCCATCAAAACATTTGGTCATTTAGAAGTAAAATTGCCATACATGCACAAATTAATACATATAGTGGTTATTTGTGTATAACACGTGTCACTGCAACCGTGAATACACATAATCCCATTGGGGAACACATGTGAGATAAACTCACAACCTTACCCAATGGTGGTTTCCTACACGCCCCATGGGAGGAGAGTGGAGGAGAGACCCCTGTAGTCAAACTCTGGAAGAAGGGAAATAGAAGCATAAGGTGAGTAAGCTTCCATTCAACACCCATTTCTTACTCATGTGGATGAAGGCTGTCTGGTCATTACACATTCATACTCTCAGTCACGCTCTTACTACATCAAGGTGCACCTCTAGCCGTGATCCTGGATGTGCCTGCTGTTCCTCCCCAGAGTCGAATGAACCTGTGAACTGTTGAGCCTTAAATAGTCCCTTTAATTGGTAACACTTGCGAAATGTAATCCGCGTGTCCTCATAATTAGGAGGACATCCGGTGTCTAACAAGTGCCCCTGTAAATTATTGGAAATGTGCCTGACCCCAGCGTCAGCATCTGCAATTTGAAAGAGGCAGGATGACCGGATGTCTAACAAGTGTAATATTGCCAATATGAGATTTAAAGCCACATCTGAAACACATTTTGTGTCTTTTTTTAAAATATGTTTTGCCAAACTGTCCATCATTGATATAGCACTAACAGGATGTTCCTCAGAAAACAAATAAATATTGACAGGTGAACTAGGTGTAAAGCTCTATAGCTATGAGTTTGCTGGATATCATGGACCATTCAATGGCTTTGGCCATATCAATAACCTCTGTCAAAGTGGGATCTCTGCAACTTAGTAAGTGCTCCTGTAGTTTTTTGAGAATCAAGAAAAGACAAACTGATCACATATGTAAATATCCAATGACTCATCAAAATTGCAAGGTGGGGCCAACAGCTGTAGGCAGAAAGAAATTCCTCAATGCTTTCATCCATCAATTGTTTTCTTTTTAAAGAAATTAAATCTTTAAAGAAGAAAAATCAGCTGTTCCAAAAACATGTTCTATAAACGTGACACTGCTTCAATGTATTTATTCCAAACATCTCTATCTCCACCAGGCGTCTCCACAAGCAGATACATTGTCAAATATTTGTTGCCCTTCTTGGCCCTTATGACCAGATAGATGGGCTGGTTTCCTGGCCAATTCATACTTTGTTGCATCTATGCCCACTAAAAACTTTTCAAAGATGAGGAACCACTTTTCACAGGAATAGGAGGTTTGATTGGATTTTGTAAAAAATTGTGAAATCTGAACAGGACATTGACTGAAAGCCACAGCCATAGGAATTTAACAAAAGAAAACCAAGCGGTACCAGAAAGTTGTAGGATGGATAGAAGTCAAGTAGCATAAAAGCTTAGCACAATAGTTCTGAAGAAAATCAAGTTAAAGTTACCTCCCAGAACATTCAAATCCACTGTAGAAAAGCAGCTAATGTCCATGTACAAAAGTGAAAGATCCAGTGAAACTGAAAAGTTTTCCAAAACAAAATGGTTGATACTGAAGCCAATCAGAAGACACATTGTCAGGGCACTATCACTTCTTGTCTTAAAAAAAACACAGAAGCAGAATGCTGTTATTTCCCAATGACCCAATCCTAACTCCTCTGTGAGATTTTAAGGACTCTCTACAGGTAAGTACTAACGGGGGAAAGGGGAGTGGGAGAAAGAGAAGAGACAGCCCTAGAATATGCTTTGTCTTCTTATCTTGGACAAGCTGTAACAAATAACATTTATGACTTCTCTATAGTACCTTCTTTTTAACTTACTGTATTTCTTAATTAGATAGCTTGTCTTGCCAGGATGTTGTTAGGGCCAAGCCTCCCTTCTATCTTCTAGTTGTGCAAATGTGACAACTGAATCGCTCTGACTCTGTTAACTCTTGTTCTATGTTCTCTCTTCTTGCAGGTGCAATGGAGATTGTCTGGTGATTTAGTTAAGAGTCTTGAGAGTGGTGTTTCGTCCTTCTTGAATATGATTTGATATTGTTAAGATAGTACAAGGTCCTATTTAAGTGTTTTCTTTTAATGAATTGTTCGTAAGCTATTTCTCACTCAAATGAGCTAATCCTGACTTCACTGCGTGAAGGAAGCATTTACGCACGTTCTAATTGAACAGGGAATCTCCTGAAACACCTTCTTTCAGTTTTCAGCAAACAAACGTATGAATACCAGTCTTTATTAGTGAGTCAGATAACTAGAACCCTTCTTTGGTTTATTGTCCCAAAACTAAACTGCGCGAAAGAAAATGTGCTCACACATTTAATTTTGAACAGGGAGTCTTTATTTCCCTTCAAGAAACTCCTGAAATACTTTTAAATTGTTAATGCGCATGCGTCGGAAACACTAACCTTAATCAGCATGTCAGAAAACTAGAAACCTTTTTTGTTTTCTATGACAAGGTTTTTAGGAGGAGCTAAATTAGGTCATGCGCATTTCACGAGTCACTAACTTTTAATCAGACTGAAGACACTAACCTGGAATGTCGAGAATTCTGTGAACCGTCACAGCTACGCCCGATGAGAAGAGGCCTACCCTATCTTCCACGATGAGTGTAAGGTAGGTGTATACCGGCTGGAATCTCAGGTGAAGTGCGCCTTAGAATTTTGGTGAGTGTGCTTCACCTTCTTTGAAAGGAATCATTCGAAACTAGAATGCTGACCGGCAAATGTGTTAGCAGCCATGTTGGAAATCCAACGGTGCCAACACATTCGTCAACTAGGAGAGCCACAAGTTCCCTTTACTTGCTTTGTAGAACCAATGGCACAGATGGCGGAGATTTCATGGTCATGCGGGGGAAACCTCCAGTGAACCCTGACACACAAATATTGAGCCAATCATTGTAACCCGGAATTGACTTTGAGCCATTAATGACGCATAGGAGCCAATGAAAAACACGTTGTGTTAAGCTGATTATTGGACTCAAAAGTCAATGTTGCACCATTGATCATGCTGTATGCAGCATGCGTTAGCCCGCAGTGTTCCTCAAACCGCTGATGCTCAAGCTGGCGAGAGTCCAGCAGCTAGTGGCTGTCAAATAGCATGTGCAAGCTCAAATCCTATGCTGTCCCAACAGTGCATAAGGTCGGACCTGTCCCTTTAAGTGTAAGAGATGATCTCAAAAAGTTCTTGCAGAAACTGATTCTGAGAGTGTCATTGTGCCAACTGAATCTTCAGAATGGGTGAACCCCATTGGCATTGTACAGAAGAAATATGGGGAGATTTGCCTATGTGTGGACCTTCTCAGCTTAAATAAAAATACTGTGGTGGATTGTCATCTTCTCTAAAAGTCCATGATTTCTTAGCCAACTTAGTGCAGGCACATTTTTTCTCCCTATTGATTTGCATTTGGCTTATCTACAGGCTATTCAGCATTCTAGTCCACCCAATGATAAAGGTTCACTTCAGTTGTTTTAAGGCCTCAGTGAGTTCTACTCGAGATTTACTGAGGGGTATGCTTCTATTGTACAGCTGTTATGCTGGGATGAGGTGGCTGATGATGCATTCTCTAGAATAAAATAATTAGTACATCCGCAACTGCCCTTGTCTCTCTTAACTCAGTGAAAAAGGTGTTTTTTTTGATGGTGGATGCACAGTAGGTGAATGGAAAGGAGCAGACAGTAGAATTTGCTTCCCGCTGTTTGAAACAGTCAAAGATTAACTAGAGCGCCATTGAGCATGAGGCTCTTGCCTGCTGTGAAATGCTTGGGACGTTTTTGTAGAGCTCATAGTTTGAGATTAATACTGATCACAAGATGTGTTTTAAAGAAATTGGTCAAGGTGTGCAGTCATGATTTTGAGGCGTGTCTAAACCCTAACTCTCCAGACCAGACAATTCTGAACGTATACTCCAATACTCGCAGAGAGGTACAGAAAGCTGTCTTTAGTCCTAAATTGAAACTTAATGAGGAAGGTTCCAAATAGTTTGACAAGCCCTGCACAAAGGCGTATAAGGACCTAAAGCGTGCACTCAAACAAAAGCCAAGGAACAAGCTGGTCATTATTATGGCCAGAAGGAATTATGTGCAAGCAAGAAAGGATTGAAAGAGTCAACTTATAAAAATGACATGGGGGGATTTAAAGAAAGCGTGCAAAGAGGGAAACAATCTAGCCTTCTGGAGAATTGTGCACTACACTCTTTTCAATGAACTACCCCACCAGACATGAGACAATCCATCCCAGCCAAGAATTGGGATGCACATTTTGAAAAATTATAGTGATGGCGTCCCTAGCTCTTATCCAGTGACTGAGTAGGGGCCGCCACTGACATTTGAATTAGATGAGGTAAGAGAAGGCATAGCGGCCATTGCATTAGTGAAAGTGCCAGGGCCTGATGTGGTGCCCAGAGATATTTTTAAATCTTGTAGGGACACCTGGTCCCACTAATTTTCCAACATCTGAATTCTGTAGCCAGTGAACATATTCCCCATCCTGGAAACAATAATTTATTGTACCTGTTTTAAAAAAGGCAACCGAGAGGACCTAGCATGATACTGGCCTATATCATTAATAGATGCTGACGTAAAGGTCCTGGGCAAGATTCTCCTAAAGTGATGAGTGGACTGGTCTTATTGTAAAGAAATTTTGTCCGATATCCAATACAGCTTTGGGTCGAGTCAGGGGACAATCAAACATAATCTTAATCTCTATTTTCTGATTAATAAATATAAAACTGTTAAAAAGGGCAGTATACATTTGGCCTTCAAGGACCTCAGCAAAGCATTTGACACAGTGGATAGATCTAAACTGTGGGCTGTGATGAGGGACATGATGGTGGACGAGGTCCTTGTAGCCTTTCTGCAGCATCTGCACATGGGCCTAGAGGCTTCAGTGAGGCTTGGCCCCACAGGAGAATGCACTTCCCACTTTCAGTTAGAACTGGGGTCTTGCAGGGTTGTATTTTGTCCCCCATGTATTTTATCATGTATATTATTAGGCTAGGCCAGTTTTTAAGAGAACGCTGATGGAATGTGCCAATGGTGGGAACTAAAATGGTCACGGTATTAAGGAATGCTAATGACGTTTATATTGCGTGGACATAAAATGGTTTGCAGTTATTATCAAATCTGTTTTATGAATTTATCAGTGGCGGCTAGTGACATTTCAAAGATTAATTTTTGTGTAGCTCATGAGTCTGGGCGACATAAGAGCGTTCAACCCAAGAATCATTCACTGAATCATCTCCCAGTAATTCATCCATGTTTCCGTCATCCACTGCATACATCTGTTCATGCATACATACATACATTCTTCTAGACTCTCCCATTCACTCATCCACCTTTCCATCTATCCATGTATCCATTCACTAGAAAATCATTGATTCATTTGTCCATCATATGGAGCATTCATCCACTAATTCTTTCAGACTTACTCTCCTCTAACTCTTTGCCCAGCCATCCATTTATGTATACTTTTACAACTGGTGAATCACTAGAGCATCCAATCATCCATCCATCTTGATAATTGCATTTGCTTGACTGTATTTGAACAATGTTCTCTGTTCGCATAATGGTTTGGAGGTGAGTCATTAATAGTAATTTTCTCCGTCTACATCAAAGCTGGATGGACATGCCTTCCTTAACATAAAGTAATTCAGGTTAACAAGGGGCATATTAATTTGTTTTCTCTTCTTACACCCAGAATAGGTTAAACTTTGCAAGAGAAAATTGACTGTGATTGAATGCAGACTGCAAATGCTGAGCCTAACGCAGCGCTGTGGTTAATTCCGATTTGCAATTAACTGATGACATGTATTTCCTAATCTGCTCAAAAAGAAGGTTGTACATCTAATTTCTCAGAAACAAGCTAACTTGGGCATGCTTAATATTTAACATATATATGTATATTTACCCAAGTGGTTGATAAGAAATAAGGGCCTGGTAGGGGAATATTTCAAGTTGTATTTTTCAGGTGCTTGGCACCTGAATCATTAAGCTCATTAAAACTCTGCTACCTCTAGTCCCCGTTCCTCCGTACTTCTGAATGATCACACTTGCAGCCTGGGATATTTGCTGCCAGCCGTCCTTCTGATCACGGCTGATTCGCATTGGCATGGAGGAGGGGGTCAGGTGAATTTTCAGATTGTAGCTGGTAGTTCACGTCCCAGGGCATGACTACGATGTTTTGGTGACCTGCCTGAAAATACTATCAACTGTCCCCCTGAGCTATAAATTGTCATATTTTAACGTATAATTTGTGTTTTTAAACTTGCGGCGTGTTTTAATCACTGTTGCACTTTAGCGCTGTGTTCACACAGCTCCTTGCTCGGTCTGCATTCCTGCCTGTGCCCCGTTCCACCACGGGTTTTCCCGCTTGTGTGGAGGGCACGCCGGCAGAGATTGGGTCCCCGCTCCCATTGGCTGCTCTCAGTCAGGTGGGACGCGAGACACGTGACCTGACGTATTTAATAGGATGTCCCTATTTGCGCACAGCGAATGCGCACAGCGAATTTCCGCCGAAGTTTTGCCAAAGTCAAGCCCGTCTGCGCCCGTCCGCGCTGAGGACGGGCTGCAGGACGGGCTGTGCAGAAAGGAGGCATCTTTGGGCAGCCAGTTAACACGGTCTTATGCCCATATGGATATAATTGCTCTTAAGCCTCCTCTCCTACCCTGTCACCATACCTTTCCCCCTGAAGCTTTCCTTGGCTCCCCGTTATGCTGCTGCTCTATCTGTAACATGGAGTCCCCTCCCCCTTATTCCCCTAAAGGGCAGTTACCGGATAATATCCCCGCTATGCCCACTCTCCATACGGAAAGGGGCTTTCTCATCAATGCCAGGTCACTGATTAAAAATAACATAGCGTTCCATGACTTCGTCACAGCCAAGAACCCTTCATGGGTCTTTATTACCGAAACTTGGGCCTCTGATTCATCCGGTCCCGATCTCCAGTACGCCATCCCAGAGGGCTATGCGTTAGATAGACTGGACAGATCAGGACGCAGGGGTGGAGGGCTGGCAATTCTTTATAAAGTTTCATCTATATGTCGCACTAAAACTCTCTCCGCACCACCACCTTTTTCAGGCTATGCATTTTTCTATATCCTCCTCTCCCTCAGTGTCTTTCACTGGTCTTCTCATCTACAGACCCCCCGGCCCCAGATCTTGCTTTGGCCTCAATCTATTTAAAATCTTAGAGCCCTATTTTGGCAAACTCCATCTTACGGTTCTAGGGGATTTAAATTTTCACTTCGACGATCTCTGTTCTAAGGATACTCTTTCCTTGGTGGACCCCCTGGCCGCATGTGGCCTTCTAAAGTTTGTGAATAGTCCTACCCACCTGGCAGGCCATATTCTTGATGGGATGTTTTCTAACGACCCCAGACTTTCTGTGGGCCCCCCTATTCTCCTGGTCTGGTCAGACCACCTGGCAGTTCCTTTGGAACTTAAATCCCTTCCCCCCTCAACCCCACAACATGGTTCCAGTAACAAGATTCCTAAACGGAATTATAGGGGTATTTCAAATGAATCTCTTGCCCCCCTCATAGCGCAGACTCCTATCTCCCCCTTGAAGGATGCCAGTGATGCTGCACTGGAGCTTGCCAATTCTATCTCCAAAGCAGTAGATCTCTTAGCCCCTGCCTCCCTGCACTACTCAGCTAGGCGGAAACCCTCTGCTCCCTGGTTTACAGAGCCTCTTAGACTTCTGAGGTAGGGATGCAGGAGGCAGGAGAGGCAATGGCGGAAAACCTGGAACCCTACTGATAGAGAAACACATAAGTTTATGCTTGGAGAATACAAGACTAGGGTCATTAAAGAAATGCAGGACTATTTCTCCAGGCTCACGTCATCCCTTACTTCCTCTAGGGAACTATTCAAGATCGTTGATTCTCTGTGTTCTCTTCAAATTCCTGACCCTATTATATGTTCCCAAGAGCTGTGCGACAAGATCGCACAGTTCTTCCATACCAAAATCACTGACATCTCTCTCACTCTGGAAGCACAGAGAGATCTAATTTGTTCCCATCCTTCTCCGACTCAACCTGTTTTAGAATGCAGGACCAATGATCCCTCCAAGATCCTGACCAATTTCCCGCTCCTTACCCTCGATCAATTAGGCTCTCTTTTAAATAGGACAAAATCAGGTTCGCCACTGGACCCCTGCCCTCTGAAGGTCCTGAAGGATTGTAGGGAAACTCTGTTGCCCCCTCTTTTGGAGGTGATGAATCAGGCTTTGACTCAGGGCCTATTCCCAGCACCTTGGAAAAAGGCCATAGTCAAGCCATTACTTAAAAAGCCTACTCTGGATCCGGAGACCCTTAAAAACTTCCGACCGATTTCTTTATTGCCTGCCCCTGCTAAAATGCTAGAATCACATCTCATTCAGCATTTGACTGCTTTCCTTGATGCCTCTGGGTTCCTGGACCAGTCCCAGCATGGCTTCCGAAAATTCCACAGCACAGAGTTGGCGCTCACTGTAGTGATAGACAATATTCGTTCAAAGGTCGATCGAGGATAGACCACCCTTTTGGTCCTACTTGACCTGACTGCAGCCTTTGACACTGTCTCCCTCGACTTTAACAGCTCGTCTGAGGGAGATAGGGGTGGATGGCCCAGCACTGAGTCTTTTGTCCTCTTTCCTCGATCAGAGAGAGCAGAGGGTCAAGCTGGGAGAGTTCCTCTCCCCTGCTAAGCCTGTGCAATGTGGGGTTCCACAGGGGTCGACCTTGAGTCTGACCCTCTCTAACATTTACGTGGCCCCACTTGCCAGGCTAGTAAGATCACTGGGGATGGAGGTGGTGTCATACGCTGATGACACTCAGATCATGGTGTCCCTCTCCCACTCGGGGAGTACCTCCGCGCTCAGCTTCAGGAACTGCATGCAGGCAGTCTCCGAATGGATGATCTGAAATGCTCTGCAGTTGAACGGAGAGAAAACCGAGGTCCTGATCTTCGGTAAAGATCAAGGCATAAGGTCCAATGACTGGTGGCCTCCATCTCTTGGAGCCTGTCCCGTGCCATCAAACTCCGCCCGGAATCTTGGCGTGATCATTGACATGCCATTGGCCATGACACAACAGGTCAATAGGACCGTGTCCACTTGTTGGGGAGTTATCAGGGTTCTTAGGAAAATCTCCCATTATCTCTCCCCTCAAGCCCGCAAACAGACCGTGGTCGCCCTAGTTGCATCACGGCTAGATTATTGCAACACACTCTATGCAGACACCAATAAAGGCCTTATCCAATGCCTCCAAACCATCCAGAACGAGGCTGCTAGATTTGTACTGGATGTCCCTAAGACCACCTCTGCCACTGTTGCTAGGAAGAGTCTTCACTGGCTCCCGATCCAGTCAAGGATTTCCTTCAAAATCCTATGCCTAATTTTCAGTGCTTTATAGGCCGGTTGCTCTGAAGCAATAAGCTCTCTTCTGAGTCCCTATTTCCCCAGTAGATGCCTACGTTCTGCCAGTAACAATCTTCTATCCGTCCCTCGGACAAACAAGGTCAGATGGGGCGGAAGGGCCTTTTCATCTGTGGCTTCTAAACTGTGGAACGCCCTTCCTCTTGAGATTAAATCCCAACCCCCTATGGCCCTCTTCAAGAAAAAAACAAGTAATCAACGCATAGGGAGGAGGAATTACTGTCCATTCAGTTCCCCGTATCAAATCAAAATTAATGAAGTGAGGGAATGGACACTTGTAACGTACAGAACCTTTAGTTCAAGAATGGACACCCTCATAAACGCTGTGTTGTTGTAGTATGCGGTATATCTTGATTATCCGCCCCACACACGCGTTATGGCATAGTCATTGGGCATCCATTTGTTTGTGCTCTATGCCAGCCTCACCCAGAGGCAACCTCAGGGTCTGAATGCAGTGTCCAGGTGATGAGGGGCAACCCCTAGAGGTAAAGCAAGTGGTAAAAAAAATAAAAAGTGAAGGAAATTCTAAAAAACAAATCTTCTCCCGTGAACACCAATTTTAATATGAAGAGGCAATATATTTGGTATTAAAAATGTGTTGGTATCAACTTCGGATCGGGTTACTGGGTCCAGTTGTACCTATTTTTAAGTTCGGTCGACATGTTTCTGCTCCCTAAGCCATGAAGGTCTATGGAGCATTCGTCAGGACAAAAGACACACATACACAGTTACTCACACAACTTGTGCGGTTTAGGTCAATGTATTCATAGCCTTTTTGCACTCTCGTTGACCTGCACTGGAGAAGACTTCCTCCGTGTTGTGCTCGCTCTGACCCGGAACAAGAAAGCCCTAAAGACGTGGTGCTTCACTAAGGCCTACCAGTAAGCATGCTCTCTGACCTTTCACCCTATTTGTTTAGGCGCCTTGACGCCCGTTGGGCTAAGTAGCGCTATATAAATCTGGCTTCATTCATTCATTCAGAGCTAGGTCTGTGCTCTGTGGCCTCCGTTTCACCTCCGCCCTGATGCTCCACACCCTGGACTCCGCAGCTGCCATTTCTCATTTGATGACAGTATGTATGCATGCATGGAGGCCACACACTGCACCTTATAGGAGAATGTTTTTAAGTATAAAAAGGGCATTTTCCTTAAGGAGCTTCTCTTTCATCTCAACAAAGGAAGACAAATGTACATTTATTTTATGTGACAAATCCACAAATGTACATTTTATACTAGTGTGCAGTAATGTGACGGCTGTCATTTCTACTTGTTTCCTGCATCTCTGTACATGCGATGAGGTGAGCTGAAAAGAAGAAGTTGGGATCTATTTCTTCAGTGCGGGGTACGTACACCTGTCTGTCCCATACAGCAGACTGGTTGCTTTTATCGTTCAGGGATAACTTCGACAGCCAACCTTTCTCAGCTCCTCCCAGTGTAGGGTGGGGTCATGGAGGCTTGTTCCCACCCTACTCTGTGACGTTAGAAAATAGGTGGGCTGTAGCAGTACCCAGCCTTGCTGAATGACAGAAAGCCTTGAATACCCAGGGCTTATGCTTAAAGTGCCCAGCCTGTTTTCAGTCGGGGAGGCTGCAGTGCATCATAAGAGGGGCATGCCGTGCAGTGTTGTAGGTTGCCGGAGGCCGGGGCTCAACTCAGGTAAGCCCTGTAAATACTGAAATGGCCAGGCAACACACATGCGCTCTAGCACTTGTGCCTATTGAAAGTGCCAGGTTTTGCCTGACCCACGATCAGAATGAGAGTCAGAGTCACACTCTTAAAAGTTTAATTAAACATTTGTAACAGGATAGCATTTGATGCAGAAATTGAAGCGGGCGGAGCCCTGCCGCCATTATGAAGAACCTGCCCCTGGAATTTATGGAGGATTTAGGACTGAAAATGTATTAACTTAAGATTTATACTTTGACAGTCGGTCCAAAAAATGAGAAATCGAAAACTCATTATATAAAGGACCATTGTATAGGGAAAGCAAATAGGTTTTGTTATTCAGGTATTCTGCTGGATAATCAACTAAATTAGGGACCTCTGGCAAGAGTGCATATACAATATTTATACAGAGTAGCCCATGGTATAGATTACTGTGCTAAGCAACTAGGGCATAGCCACATCAAATCTATTTTACATCTCTATAATGCACAGTGTGTCCCAACCGTGGCATTTGGTGCAGAAATCTGGGGATATAAACTCTGTCGTCCAATACAAACTGCTGACAATACATTTTTTAGGAAGTTTACGAATCACCCAGAGTGTCCCAGAGAAAATTGTGCACTAAGATATGGGAGCAGGCTTTATTTCCGATTTCATTCAACTTCACTCAATACTTCTTTGGTTCTCTACATGGCTTAAGAGGGAGCTAGAATTTAATTGAAAGATTGTGATCGACTGCATGAGTATGGACCTGAGCCACCGTATACCAAGTCTAAGCTACGTCAAAATAACTCTAGGGGCATTTGAAAACCTCATATATTCAGCACCTCAAAGTTGATCTGTAAATCAGACATCGCTTGGGCAAAAGAGACCATTAGGCTAATCACTAGAGAAGCAAGATTTCAAGCGGCCCAACATACAGAGAGTTAAAAGAACTTTATGATGGTGAAATTCACTAATAAAATGGAAATGTATTTAACTCTGGAAATGTCAGCCGAGCACACAAGGCTGTTAACATACTTTTGAATAAACCTGTTCCCGCAGTTGTTGATAAACCTTCAGATCGCTCTTTTTACACATGTGATATGACTACTGCACTAGACACTTTACACTGTTGTTTTTATTTGTCCTAACTGGTCAGCCTTAAGACAAATGTATGTTTGCCCTCTCTTTGAGCCTTTGAATTTGAATCAAGTGAAACCAGGCTTATTGTACTTGCCATTATTAGACTAACCTAAAGTCTGCTGCTTTTGATCCCCATTTCTGGCAGGGGTGTATTTTGCTCATTTGGGATAATGATATTAATTCTGTGTTATAGTGTCATTTTAATATTGCGTTTTCCTATTAATGTACTTTTCCAGACTGTATACTCAAATTGTACAACTAATTTACGATGATGAGATTAGATTAATGGATTTAGGTGGCCCCCATTATTTCTCACCAACAAAGCGGGCCCTGACATTTTGGTTTTTGATTGTTAGTTTTTATTAGGATGAGCCTCCACACTCTTCACACACAGCCATTTCTCTCTTTTGATTAGATGTCTCTCATGTAGCAATTTTTTTGATAATTGTAATGTATGTTGCTATTTATCTAGATTTTTACAAGGGGTGTTTTATGTTTATATATTCATTTGTAGTCTCTGGATCCCCCAGGAATGAATTAAAGATTTTTAACTGTTTTACTTGTTTGTACTGTGCTTTTACGATTGCTTTTGCAAATTGAATACAGACATATGATTGATTGATTATTCACAGGACTTTGATTCACATACTAGATGGGAGAGGGTACAAGAACAGCTTCTTCTAGGTTAGTTAGGCTGTTAGCGTGTCTCAAGGAGTTTCATTCTCATTACTGGTAGTAAGACTGTTTATCAAGAATTCCTTTAGAGTTGGATTCTACAAGGGATCTAGAGGAAGATGTTGAATATGTGGTTGCCTTTGGGGCTGACATGTTGAAGGGCCAGGGAGAAGACTTTAAAAGGCATTGAACTCAGATGTAGTTTAAAAAAAGTTCTTGAGTTTATCAAGAATGGTTGGCCCAAAATAAGGAGTTTGGATTCGAGTATTAAGCCCTTTGCCAAGGTTTCTGAGGAATTGTCAATTGTCAATGGCCTTCACATGCGCCTTGTTGATTGGTTTAGCTCATGACAGTCATTTACGGCTATGGATTTACCACTTTTAAAAATGTCCAGCCTTGACTCCACTAATTGGTCTAGTTTTAGAGCAATCTCAATGCTGCCCACCCTCACCAAGATTCTGGAGAAGCAGGTAAACTTGCAGTTCA